>NC_053450.1:15006850-15247784 GCF_015227805.2 Hirundo rustica
AGACAATGAAAAAAAAAAAAAAGAAAAAAAGAGACATGCAAGACTGGAAGTATTGAAAATATAAGTTAATAAGTAGTATCTTTGAAAGACTCACAATATTTCGAAGGTACACTATGCATATGTATTTTAACAGCTTCATAATTATGAAGGCAATAGAATTTAATTGTACTTTCATCCATAATAGAAAAGGGAATATGGAGCAATTTAAAATGAAATAGCTTCAATATCTGAAGCATTGAAAATCACTGGGGAAGCTTGTCCAGCTGAAGCGGAGCTAGTGGAAATGTGCCGTCTCGGCAGCTCATCTCGCTGGGCTGGAATTCAGCTCCTGACGCTGCAGCACACGGACAGCGTGTTAGCTGGGCTGCATAGAGGGCTGCAAGGAACAGACTTCAGCAGCAGTTTACTACTCCACTCCACTTTTTAAACAACTGCTGGAAGTGCCCTTCTCTCAAACATGCCCACTCAAACCGTTGAATCTGTGTGGTATGTGAACATAATGTACAAGTTTACACTACTTGCATTGCATTCCTGCATATCATTTCTGTTCACACATTAGCATCCCTGCATTTCATTTTAATTTTTTGCTCTCCCAGTAGATGGTGTTTTCATCTTTTTCTACACTGACACTGCTGAAAGAAAAGGGGAAAAAAAAATTATTTTGAAGCGTTACGTGTGAAGCTGAAAGTATTTCCTGTTATTTGGAAGCCCTTTTTTGACCCATTTCATTCCCTCACAGTGTCTGACTCCAGCCTAGAGTTTAATTTCAGCTGGCTTTATTTGACTGTTTGCATGAAGTAGTTGCAGTCCTTGGTCACTGGCGTTGTTCGAGTACCGAGTGCCCGGATGTGTCAGCCTTACCTTCTTTTGATGCTGTTCAGCCCTTTCATAGATTGCTGTATATTCATCACCTAATAAATCCTGAAGAGAAGAAATTGAAATAGTGAAATCTTGGTGAGAAGCCAGCAGACATCTAGCTAGCTGTTAGCCTGGTAAAAAGCAGCTTTCTGCTGTCAGGATCAGCATTACCCCGACAGTTGCAGCGGCTCTCAAGCCTCTGGATTTGTTTGCAGTGAGAGATTTGTTGTGGATTTTTAACAAGGCTCCTGTGTGTGTGCCATGCTTCGTAAATATTAGCCTTCTGGGTATTTTTCAGTCATGCTGAACTGTTAGTTTTCCAAACTGCAAAGTGCAGAAAGTCCTTTTCACTGGGGTTATTTTGTTTTGTTGTTTTTTGAGGGGTTTTTGTTGTTTTGGGGTTTTTTTACTATAGAGATTATATCACAACTGTATAAAAGAAAAATCATATCACATAGAAGATTGTGTTTGAGGAGCTTGGAAGGAAAGAGGCCAGTAAATGTGTAATGTCCAGTCTTAAATACGTGATACCACAAGTGTTAAATTTCTGTTTTGAAAATTATAAAACAATATTTCTGGTTTTTTAATGGTACTATGAACATGAAAAAATTACAGATCACTAAAATATGGTGCCTTTTACTGGGAGGTTATAGTAGAAAAATATATGAAAATTGTTAGATGTTAGGCAGAAAGATATTTGTAGAGAAATAGAGAAAATGAAAACAAAGTACCATGTATGTAAACTCTATACATAATGTAATGTGTGACTAAAACAACAGTGAAAAAGAAACGGATATTGTGAAAGGTTTCAATGCCTTCCCATTATACAGTTTAATGTTTTGATAGTCAGTGGAGTTTAATATTACAATATTTCTAGTGCCCCTGTGCACTATTTGTGGATACCTTTTATGAGCTAATTTTAAATGAATATGAGCAATGGGATAACACATTTTTCATTTGAACATGATTTGTAAAAACAAAAAAGCTTCCTGAGATAGTGTGAGTATGCTGAAAGCAGTGCTGAACTAACATAGTCAAACTTTACAGAACTCAGCTGATTTTTGGTTTTTTTTCCAGCCACTGTGGCAAGGCTGTTCTAAAAGTCTCTATCAGTAATCATGAACTACTGCAATGGTTTGTCTCTTTGATATTCTGAAGAATGATTTTTCTTTTTTTTTTATTGTCCTCATTTTAAGAGATGATGGAGCAATGAATAGGACAATAATTTATTGAGTATTCACACACACTATGTATACTTTCATTATACATTTATAGAAGACCTATTGTTTAGTATTTTCTGCTGGAGGCTAGTCTTGTAAAAGAATAGTCTAGAATAGGCTCACTCAGTGCATGTGTTGTCCATTTGCCTGTCAGCAATAGTTTTGACATTAAAAACAGGGAGTTTGAGTGACTGCTGGTCTGTCTTAAGGTATGGTAATGAGGCTAATTAGGAGAGATGAGAGCTGAACTGGATATGTGAAGGCAATTATCCATGAAACTTTTGTCATGCTTTATCTTTATCAGATCTCTCTTTCTCTATTTTTGGCATTTGCCAGTGACACGCAGAATGGAAATACTTGAAGTGATACATACTTTAGAAAAGCAAAATAAAGAAAGAAGGCAGAAGGAAATTTATATGAGGATATCTCATTATTAAACTGTACAACTTATCATGGGTATTGTAGATCAGTGGGAAAAGACCTTTCCTGTGTTATTCTTGTCACTTGCATTTACATTAATTAAAATCAATTGCTTTTTGTGATAATGAACTAACTAGACAACTACATCTCCCCTGTTCAGTGTACATTGTTTTGTTTGCTCTTTTTATGTTACAACTAACTCCAGCAAGCATGTTATTAAACATACTTGAAAGGAGAACATGTAAAGAGCATGAAAAGAGAATAAAATAACATTTAATTATTATTTTTTGGCTTTATTTTTTAAAGCTGAAATTTTATCATTTCTGTTTTCAGGAGGCTAGTGTGATTTACTTTCATACTTCTTACAATCCAGTACAAACTGATTTAAAAAGAAGCGCTGAATAGAGCAAATGAAAACCATGTGTCACAAGTCTTGATGAATCAATGCATATAATCCTCAAAGAAAGAAGGTGATAAATGAAACTTGCACATTAATGAGACCATAACCAGGCTCAATTACTAGGCCTTTTTGAAGAGCCATAGTAACTTCACACATCTTTTTACCTTAGAGGGAAAAAATTACATACTGTGAGCTGTCTGCACTCTCCTGCTTCTTGCAGTATGTCAGAAGACAGTGTACCTCTAATCCATTTTTAAAGAGACCATAATTTTAAAGAAAAGCCTATCTATATGAGACACACTCAATGAGTTTTTAAAGGAAAAAAAAAATCTTCATTGTAATTTAGATCATTTTACTTGGACATTTTATGTGAGTCTACCAAATGTGCTTATAAAGTAATATTACAGACTTCAAGTCAAATTTATCGTACTAGTCCTCTCTTCTGAACTTGCTAGAAGTATAGCAAGGAATATAATGAATAGATGTGTAATTGACATTAACACTTACTGCCCTAATATTTTTCCATTAAGCAGCAGGTGTTTTTCTCAGATTTTGTTTGTTTGCAGTACATATGTTAAAATTTTTGAATATAGTGCTAGCAACAACATTACACATGTCCAGAATGCCAGCACAAAATACTTGAGGTTTATAATAATAATCCTAAATCTTACATGAAGGACTGAATTGTATTCTGTGTCTTAAATTTAATTTACTTTCAGCAATAATATGGAAAGCTGCTCGATCTCAAAACCATTGCCTGCTTGCTGTGGTGATCTCTGTGTTCTGTAAAGCACAGCAGAATATTGCTGCTATCACTTGTCACTTCCTCTCTTTCCCCTGTGTTGTTCATGCACACATGTGCACACACAAAACCACTCCATTCTTTCTACACTGCAAAGACTGTAAAAGGGGGTTATTGCAAATCATAATTTGTAGCCATTGGCTTCTTTGATATCTTCTACTGAGCTTTAGTAAAAAGGTTACTGTTGCCTCCATGAAAGACTTCGGAGAACTCCTCTTTGCACTGGCTTTTATGTGATGGAGACAAAACTGGCTTAACCGTTTCCTGCAGAGTAGGAGTGACCACAGAAATGCCACTTTAGTCATCTGCAAAAGCAGTGCTAGGGACAAAGGACAATTCATGGCACCCTTTCTCACTCTAGAGTTCAAATTCGGTATTCACAGTTACAAGGATCTGGAATACAGATTTGTGCAAGGGGGAAAACTGAAAACCATCTTTAGATCATTTATCTGTTACCTATGAGCTTGACTAAACAGACTTCTCATATGCATTCCTACTCCCTTCAGTTCTTCATTTCCTCTATTGACAGACAGTTGTATTATGCATGGCTGCTCTTTAGTATAAATTTATAAAGAGAACAAATGTGCTGGTCTCCAGGTGTCACTAGGAAGAGTATGCTAAATCTTGTGATTCAGTACCACCACTAAATAATCTATAGAAATGATTTGTATAGTTGCGGAAGTTAACCTTTTTCTCAAATTGTGTCTGGATGTCTTTACCACATTTTCGTAAGCAGCTGACAGTGGTGGTATATAAACACTTTAAACATTTTATTGTAGTACTGAGGCAACAGGTTACCTATGGTGCTTGCACCCAATAGGTTACTAATGAAGTGTTATTTTCCTGCCTTATTTGGTTTGTGTTGCAACCTTAATTATACTTCGATTTTAGAATAAGCTCTCAAAGTAGTGTACGGGGATTTGGCCACACGACTTGCATTAACATTAATCAAAATCACGTGTCTGAATTCCCACCACACTCCAAATGTACTGTGGGAGTGTTGGTGGGGATTGTGTGCAGGAGGTGCACATGCAATAGGTTTGACCACTGGCTTCCCCTTACTTGGAGTTGCGATCGTGCTCTTCATATCTGAGATAAAAGGTGGCAGGGAGTATTGACGCCCGTTGTTCACAGGCTGTGTCAGTGAAGTCAGAGACAATTCATGTTTTTTCACTTTAATCCACATGAACTAGCTTTGCTGAGAGGCTGAGGTGGCAACTGTAACCCAGACAATCAGTCATGTCTTTTAGGGAGCTGCAGGATTTTGAACCTGAGATTGCAAAGCTGTTCAATAAAATGCAGCTTCTTCATCTCTATCATACTCTGTGCCAACCAAGGCTTTGTGAAAAATGGTGACTTATTTTTATCAGCAATGTTCATGTTCTTAGAGTTTTGCATTTTTCCGTATTTTCCTGTTTCTGGTTACAAAGCAAAATCTCCAATATTACGCCTAAGAGGGGAAGTGTTTCAGCAGTTCTTGCACTCCCAGTGGAGGCAGTGCCTAGAGTTCAGTGAGGCAGCCTGCCCAGAGGTCCTCCTGACTAATTCAAGTAGACTTTGGAGATTAGACTTATTTTGGTGTAGTTGGCCGTGGATTGAAAAGAGTTGGTGGTTTTTTTCATGCATGTGTTATATATGCTTTGGTCACTGGTGGTGACCCATTTAGAGACATTACTCTATCATGGGTTTAATTCCAGAATTTCTCACAGAACCAAAATAAAATCGTATTTTCCTGTCCCCTTTTAATAGTCAAATGAAGTCTCCTTATTAAAAATAAATTCTAAAAAGGCTGTGTATATTGCTCCCATACCAAATTTAAAGAGTTTTTCTGTCTGAGAATTGGAGTCAGTAAAACACAACTGTTTATAAGTTGATCATGGTTATAAGTTGTGTTTTTGCAGCTCTGACTTCTGCTGGCTTATTTGGAGCATCTTTAAGAAGAGGAAAAATAAAATAAAATAAAATCCGTGTCTAAACTAATCCATGCATGGCATCAGAAGAAGCCTCCAGGAGAAAAACTCTGAAGTTTCTTTGAATATCCTATCTTGGAATGATGTTTACTGAGTGATTAAAAAACGGGAAAAAGATGTTTAACTTGCTGAATTTAAGAGCAGTTACCTTATAAAATAAATAGCAGCTTTCCATAGTGCTTTTCTATTAATCCATATCTGTAATGCAAATAAATGAATTAGAAGTTTCATATCCTCCACCGTTTACAGTGATTCTACCAGAACAAGACAAATAGTTTCTCTCTGTAGTGATGACTCATTGATTTGACGTAGCACCCCTATACTTGTTAAAGATTAATACATTTATGGCCTTTTTGCCCCCTGAGGCTCTAACATTTAATAAAAACAGAACCTCAGGTATTTTCCTGATTTTTGTTTTAGGTCCAGTCTTGGAAAAGCTTGTGGATGTGCTTAACTTTACACGGGTGAACAGGCTCATGAAAATAAATTAGATTTCTCCCATGCTTAAAATGCATTGCAACTTTTTTTTTGTTATTATTTCATATGAGCAAGGCTTTTCTGTGCTGCTATAAAATTCATTCTCATTTTTTACTGTATCACATTCAGATTTTTTTTTTTTTTTTTTTTTTTTTTTTTTTTTTTTTTTGCAATGGATTCTGTTTTAAACTAGCACTTTTAAAAATAGCGTTCCCACTGTTGCATTGGCTAGGAAAAGAGAAAATACATATTTGCGACGTGTATGGCTCCAACGAAAGTGCTAAAAAGTGTTGCCTTAATCCTAGAATCCAGCTAAAACCCATTAAAATTGTTAGTGAATAAGCCAAGAGGTATTGTGTAATGAAACAGTTAAAGTAGCACTTGTTTCCTGGCAGTGATAGAAAGGTCTTTTCATTTTTACAAACTGTTTTAAAATCATCTTTCAATGTATAGTCCTTTTCAGTTTGTGTCTGTCTGCATCATAAGCGATCTTTTCACCTTCTTTTCAAAGCCATATGAAGCTTGAAATGCAAGATAATTAAAACAAATCTTGAGTAAACTGTTTTGTGGAGATAGAAGTTTGATGGTTGAATATATGAAAAATTGTAACCAGATGTTGTGCAGAAGCCATAGTAGTTTAAAGATCATGAGCCTTTTTTTTTTTTTTTTTTTTTTTTTTCTTTTTTTTTTTTTCGGTATGAAGCAAAAATATTCTAATTGAAGTTGTCAGCAGGAGTGAGACTAATATGCCTGTATTTGATTAAATAATAGTTTACTTACCATTCAGTGTGGCCCAAAATTGGCTGAGACTAAAATAAAGAAACTTCTTACTTTAATTTTTTGTATTTAAATACTGTGAAAAGTAAACCCAGTTAATGTTAACATCTTTGCATGATATTCCCAGCTATTATTTGTCCACTTCTATGTCTTATTGGACTGCTTTGCCATCCATTGCATACCCATTTTCTCCCTATTCTCTTATTAACTGGTTGGTTGATGGAAGAAATGGAAAAAGAAAGATGTGCAATAAAGTCTGGAATGCAGTAATAGACTTATTACTAAAATATGTTATAACTTAACAGCATAATGCAGGCATCATCCAACATCCCTTCTTGCAAGTCTCTGCAAAGCACAGAATCTCCAGAAGACACATTAAGGGATATCCATGCATGAAAAGGATTGTGTGCTTTAAAAATACGAGAATATTGAACTATGAGCAGTAGATTTCCTGGCAATTATTTCCTCTATCCAGGATAGCAGTGTTTAATGGATAAACTCAGAAGAGGTAGTGGTTAGGAGTATTTACTAGGTAAGCGTTAGATTTCTTATTGCTTTACTAATAAACATAGTGATGTCTTCAGAAGTTACATGTTGAGATTCTTTTCTCTCTTTTTTGGTACTACTTATGCTGCTTAAATAGCTGTGTAATCTTACCTGGTGCTGTGGTAAACAAGGGGATCCCCATCTTGCCTTCTGTGGGTAATCATTGTTACAAATAGAGCAATTTCATTCTCACTCTGCTCTCTGTAGCTGCTTGGCCTTTTGTGTAAGAACAGTGTGACTCATGATCCACTCCACTGAATGCGAAAATGAACCATAAAGTCATGAGTTTCTTGGCTTATTGGTGGCATGTGTGTGTGCAAACACGTTGCACAGGAACACTTCAAGTGAGGGCTGGGATTAGGCATTTTTAAGGCTGACACATCTTTAAAATAGCTCATTCCAGTTGTTGAGTTGTGTTGCCCAAAGTATGGTTTCCCAGTGTTTCTTTTGTCCCTGCCATGGGAGCAGCACCCTTTCAGAGCCCTCACCCTTGCAGGACCCTCTGGTGCCAGCAACTGATGGTGACATTCCTGCCCAGCTGCTTCCTGCCCCATCCCCTCTGTACCTGAAACTGCACCCAGTGCTTTGAGCAACATTGATATCCCTGCTGCTCCTACAACCTGCCGGTAAATAGCAGACAGGACAAAATTTGTAAGGAGATTACAACATTCTGTAGGAAACTCGTATTCCATTACGAGGCCATTAATCAACTGAAACATAGGAGAAATCACAGCCCCGGCTATGCAGGCAGTTTGTGCTTCGGGACTGTCATTCCTGAAATGTAAAAATTATGCAGGTAATTTTCAAGATTAGTCTGCCAATGTCTGCTCTGCTTTTGCCGCACATGTGCCAGGGGGCTCCGAAGGTAGAATGCAAGGCCATAGTAAAATCAGCCAGGAATTATCCTTACGATACCAAAAAGCAGACTCAATGCAGTCAGTTTTTAATATTTCTCTTTTCTTCTCCTGTGTTGAAAACAGACTGGAATCAAGTCAGGGCTAACTATGTAAATTTTCTACTGTCTTCTGTTTTCCTTGTACTTTATGCAATAGGCTAACTGAGTATGATGTAGGAGAGGATTTGTCTTTGATTTGGCAGTGGAAGAGTCAGTTGCAAAGCACCAATTTGTTGAATGTTGTGGCTAAGTTGCTTAGCTTTGCACTGCTTATAGTAACTTCTGGAAGCTGTTCCCTCATTAACTTAGACTGTTACTAGTAAAGGAAACAGGGCCTGGTATTTATATGCTAGGAATTATTTCTGGGAGGTATAAGTCATTGGTAATTGCACCCTGCTTTTGAAAAGATCTCTCCATATAAAAATCCATACATGTCACATCCACTTACATGCATAGGCATTATTTTAAAGAGCAATACTCTGTCTGTGTCATGCTCAGATTTACAGCCTGCTTTAGAGGGTGCAGGATGCTGGTCATAGTCAGGTAGCGTTGGCAGCCATCTCAAAATCTCCTCAAAGGATCTGTAGGTTGTTACTGCATGAATCATTCAGTGTTCCCCACACCTTTCTCATCTTCCTGCTGATTTTACTATCAGGGTTTCACAGCCATGAAGTTTCCACGGTCATGTCCATTTCCATACGACCAGCCACTAAGGTGTGAAATCCTAGTCCATGACACAGAACCAAAAAATGTTTCCTATAAAGCATATGTAGGAAATAAAGGCCCTTCTCTTTTCAGTTCCTGAAACGGCTTTTGGCAAAGATGCTGATGAAATGGAAGGTTATTTTTTTTCTCCTAGAAAAAAGGCATGTCGTTATAAATGTACTCCTTTCTGGTGTATGTATTTTTCCTTCTCACTTCTGAAGATTCCAGTAGGTGATAAAGAGAAAGAAAGAGAGTGAAAACAATTTGACATTCACTGTTAAATAAAACCTGTATTAAATTGAAAAGTGAATTCTTAAGAGTGTCAGAGGTTTTCTTCTGTCAGTAAGACAGATATGGCTTTGAGTATAGACTGCTCACGAGTAGCAGCTGTGATTTCATACAGTATGTCTAAATTTAAAACTTTCCTTTTATTTCAAATTTGTATATGTGGACCTTCGGCGAACTGGTTTCAAAATCAGATGAATTCTGATACTGGCAGGTGGAAGGCAAAAAGGAAACTATTTCCTGATGTTTTCTATCTAAAGTCTGATAAATTGACTATTAGAATGAGACCAATCAGTTCTTCTTTGCGTCCATGTCCAAGACATGCACGAGCACATGAACACGTACAGGCAGTCCTGTGGTTTTTGCCTCACAGTTACATATGGATCAGCCACAGCCACTTGGGAGTGAGGCTGCAGAGCTGTTTCCCTGATGCCACTTCAGAAAGGAAGGAGAGGTCTTGTTTTACAAGGCATTTCTGCACAGTCAGCTTCATTTAAGACGACTCCAAAGGATCTGAAAAACTAGGTAGCTGTGGGCTGGCAGGACAGTTTTCATCAAGCCTCTCCTTCAGGCAGTGCTTGATTTCTTGAAAGCCATTTTTAAGTCCTTCACAGCGCTCTGAACTAAAGCCTGAGTATGTGACAGGGTGGGTACATTTTGTCCTCGGCATGCAGAACTCCTGGTGGAAAACCCCACTAAGTTATGTGTTTCTTTCTTACTGCTCTTGTCAGCCTTGTGCCATTTCAGAGAATGACTGCCCCCAGCAGTAGGCTGTCTCTTGCCACTTACATTAGAAAATATTCCTTTGGTGAAATGCATTCTGATTCTGACAATACAGATTTTGGAGCTGGTGTCTTAAGCAATTTAAGAGCCACTTTCTTAACAGTAAGAGAAAAATTAGACTAGGGCTGCTGGAAGCACTGCTGTGCAGTAATAACAGTATTCTCTCAGGGCAGATGTGAATGAGTGGAGAAAGAACAGGGCGTACCAGCTTCTAAGGCTGCAAAGGCAGAAGAGCCCCATATCCTTAATGAATGTTCCTAAGATAAATATTGTTTTTTATTTGTTGTTTGTTTGATTTGGATTTTATTTTTATTATTTCCTAATGGGTTGATTCTCCTAAAGGAAAAAAAAAAAAAAAAGAAGTTAATGCAGTTCAGTTAATGAGGTTATGCTTGATTAACAGGGGATTCAGAGTATTCTTTTGTGCACACCAGTTGCTATGACTTTACTTTTTCGTGTGCTTTTACATGCCTCTACTGCCTCTAGTTTTGTATCAGGAAATAATTGTTTTTCTGGTTTTTTTCTTTTCTCTCTTTTTTATTTGTTTGTTTTTAACCCTGTGTTGTATCACAGATTTTAAGGTCTCCAGTCATTATGCTGTGGCTCTGTCTTGAATGTTTCCTATGAAACTAGGATACCATATGCCCACATTGGCCTAAAATTCACAATGCATCATGTACCAGAAATAGAAGCTGGTAAAGATTCTTCAGAGATTGTGATCACTTGTTCCAGGGACCTGGTTTGTTTATGAAAGGGATGCTTGCAGTACATAAACACTATTTAAGGAGAAATGTCTCTAAAATGTAGAACAGTTGTTCTCATCTTAATGGTATTTTTAAGGAAAGCTATATAACACCGTATGTTGATTCTCATTTACAAGTAGGCAGTAGGATCTTGATAGGAAAGAGCAAGCGGTGAAATATTTTTGTAAAAACTACTTTAGATACTTTACCATGTTTATTGTAAACGTTCTGAAATTATTTACAGTGGAATTTGGAAGTTGGTTTCTCCATTTTTAATATCTGTACAGTTTGCAGTCTGTAAAATTTTGTCTGGTCTATTCTAATTAATACTTTTATAGCCTTGAAATTTAAAATACTTTCTGTTGCAATGCAAATGAATAGCAATTAAGGCTAAAATGGATAGAAATTATTAGAACAGAAGAAATCTACAGCATCTCACTGAAGAAAGCATCACAGAATAGTTGAGGCTGGGAGAGGCAGCCCTGGAGGTCATCTGATCCAGCCCCACTGCCCAGGGGAAGATCAGGCAGCACATGGTGCTAAGCTCTGTGTCCTGTCAGTTTACCAAGGACAGACACTCCACAGCCTCCCAGGGTAACCTGCTCTTGTGTTCAACAATACTCACAGTAACAAAGATTTTCCATTATGTTCACATGAAATTTCCTGTATTTCAGTTTGTGTCTTTGCTTCTTTTCTTCTCAAGGAGCACCACTGAGAAGAGCCTGTCTCTGTCTTTTCCTTCCCCCATCAGGTACATACTGAAAAGATCCCCATGAGCCTTCTCCTTTAGGTTGCGCAGTCCCAGGTCTCCTTGTAGGATAGAAGACTGTGTCCCTTAATCATCTTTGTGGCATTTGACTGGACTCTCTCTGATACATCCAGGTATTTCTTGTACTGGGGAGCCCAGAACTGGACACAGTGCTTCAGGTGTGGCCCCACCAGGGCTGAGCAGAATGAAGGATCACCTCCCTTGGCCTGCTCGCAGTGCTTTGCCCAGTACAACATGGGAGGCTCTAGGCAATTTGAGATAAGTTAACTTTTAAAAAATACAAATACAGAGGTGATATTTGGGGCTTTTTTACCTCCTCTTTTCTCTGTCAAGAGTTACTTCCTTAGGTAGGTGTGGAGTTGGTCACAGCTCTAGTCCATTCTTCCTAAAGCCGTCAGAAAGGAAGCCATCAAGTGTTTTTGCTGAAACTGTGATCACAGGATGAAATAAGATGATTATGTTAGAACCAACCACTTAGACACACACTCTGGCATATTGTCTTTTATCTGGAAGTGTTTGGAATGGATTGGATTAGATGAAAATGTCCATTATAAAAAGGCCACTAATTTTCAATATTTACCACACCGTGGTGTCTGGGATACCACAGTTTCTCCCTAAGCTCACAATAGGAAATAACTATGGTAATTGTGTGGTATGGGTTAGCAAATGTTGATTTTTCTGAATGGAAATCATTCTAGCAACAGCACATTACAAGATCTGCAATAAGACTGCAGTCCTAAATGTACTGAAAATAAAGAGTGAACATAGTCTGCTTTGTATCCTACTCTAGGAACGGCTTTCTCACGGGGCCTGCATGAGACTCAAATTATAGTTATTATAATTCCTGTACAAGTGTAAGCATGTGAGCTATAGCTGCCCATATGAAACATTTTCTCATTACATTTTTTCCTTAAATAAAATTAATGGTCCTAAGAGGGTATTTTTTAAAGTACAAGTAACAGGTAAATTTTACCTCACCGATTTTCACCAAGGAGTAGACACCTAATTGACATTTCCTCTCTGAGTCTTGAAGACTTCTTATGAAAACTTCAGATCCTAATTCTGTAACTTTGAATTAAAAGTTATTCTTACAGTGTCGTTTCCAGATTTGGGGTGCAAATTTGGAAGGATGTATGTGATCAAAAGTCAGTGGGACTGAGGCTTCTAAGACTCTTAATGGCTTTTGAAATTTTTACCCCTGAGGAGCCTTTCCCCTGCTGATTTTGGCAGCCCTCAGCCAAAACCTACAAATGAGAGTTCCTCTGCTCAGATGCTGGCTTTCTGAGCTATTTTCTGTATAAATAGAGATCACGTGGGCTTTAATAAGGTCAGGGAATGTTTTTTAAATGTCTGTGATTTTTTTTTCCCCTCAAAACTTAATTTTGCCCATCTGATTTCTGTGGAAGTGGGAACAGATGCCAGAAGCTGAGAACTCCAGCAGCTTTGTGCTCACGCTTGCAGCAGAACACTTGCAGAATTGGGACCCTCAATTACTATCACATGTAGAGTTACATACTGGCTCGTAGCTGAGATCTGCAAAAGCAGTCTGCTGCTTCTGCCATGACAAAGCCGGGCTGTTTAAGGAAATACGGATGGAGCTTTGCTCCAGTTTTGTCTGTTAATTTAATGAGTAATATTACTTCATGAAAGAAGGGGTACATGGAGTGCCTTCTTGAACATAAATCCTCTGGTATTGATGCCCAAACTTAAGCACCTAATTCCATGCTTAGGCACCATCGTAACTAACTCTTTATCTCAGAAAATCTGTTAGTTTATAGCAAAGTCTGACTGTTGATTTAGATTCCCCATTTGAGACAGTGAAGGTTGGGTATTTTTGCTTTGTGTCAAGAAGTAAAAGAGTCAGGGGCATTTCCAGTTTTCTCAATGTCACTTTCATCCTGTTTAGTTCTGAGGATGCTACTTTTGGCCAGTTGCTGATCAGAAGAGTTGTCTAATTTTTTTACATTTTATGCCATTTTATATTGTGTTTCTAATTACCAACTAAAATGCAAGAGACTCATAATGACTTAGTTCTGTTCTCTAGGAAAAGCTGAGTTTGTATTGGAAGCACCTGGTGTTGGGGCAGGAGCAGTGGTCTCTCTGTGTGAGTGCTGAGGTTTCAAGCAGTCGTTCAGCATCAGAGCTGCTGCATGAATCTGTTGCAGCAAAGTGCACACAGTGAAAGGTTAAGGGGCCAGGATCGCAGTTCAGAAACCAGGCTCCCTCTGTCCTGCTTATGTTCACTAATGTGCCTACTTAACCATTTTTTCCAGATAATATTATTATTATTCTTAAATTAGACTTATTTTTGAATCTTATTTTTGAATGCTTCACATAAATACTGTTTTAAAATTGCCTCAGTGGTCAAGCTGATTTAGAAAAGTGTGAAGTTGTTTATGCAGCAACTTGGGAATTTTTACAGCAATACTTAAAAAGGATTGATAAAACCTGTTGCAGGACTAACTCCATAATTCTGGTAAGGATGCTGAGAGATGCTGCTGGGTTAGATAAACTGAAAAGATAACAGGACTCAAATTTAGGCAGACTTTAGTTTAAAGAGTTGCGAGCACACCTCAACAAAGATAATGCGTTACCTTGAGCCGAAGTACAGAAGGAAAGGAGAAAAATGGTGCCTACATGGAAGGGAAACAAAGACAATCAGGGCTTTCTTCTTGAGCAGCTGCAGCCAGTTCTACTAATGGAAGTGCAAGAGCAGAAACTGGCAGCACAAGGTATGCGTTCATTTTTACAGATGTCAATGCAGACAAGTTGGTAATTGAGAAGGAAGTGGTGTACGTGAGCTGTGTGACGGGGGACAGCCCATTACAGTACTTTCCTATGTAATTGACTCGGTGAATTATTGGAGGCAGAATTTCTATTCCTCTTGAACAGGTTTCAGTTGCTTCAAAGTGACATCATTCTTTTGCGGGAAATGCAGGTCTCCAGGCTGCTTTTTACTGTTTGCTGTTGGTCTTAATAAAACCTTAAAAATAAATCATTGGGTTGCCTCCGTGGAAGTCTTTGTCTTGTATACTGCTGATGTTCAGTGGCGAAATACACCAGAAGTGAGCCTATACCATAGTGTGCTGGCTGCTTTGAGGCACTGGAGGAGATTTAATGGTGGTCACCTGGTGCAAATTGAAGGCCAAGACCATAAAAATATATTATATTCAGTAAAAGACAGTTGGAGGCAACTGTTTTATAAAAAATCATACTTTGTGTAAAATTATTAAAGAAATGTTTAGCTCTTTGTAAACAGACTGACATATAGCTAATCAGAAAATATTTCTTGTTGTTCACTGCAAATGCCTCATATCATAAATAAGTGATATAAATATATAAATAATAAACATTTTTTAAAAATTATATCTATTTAGTCTTTGTGTATGTATTTGGCCTGTCAGAAGATCACATACATTTTTTAACACACTGTGGTTAAAAATTAACTGCCACTAACTGTGACAAGGAAATCTTACCAGCAGAAAAAAGTTTTATTATTTCATATTTCTGCCACTACAGATCTTGACAGGGAAGGTATGAAATTGCTTTCCATAACCGTATGGATTGACAAGGAAATATGATTTGAACTACCTAATTTTCACTGACAAATGTTCAAGTGAATGAAAAATTAGTAAGTTATTGTAAAGCATATTATGATTATTTAAGTGATCGTATAGTTGCATATGGCTATTAACAGAAGATGAAAACAATGGTAAATTCCTGCCTCTGGAGCTCAGGCCCTGGCTCAAGGTCGTGTCCAAAGCCAGATCCCTTCCTGCACAGTGGCAAGGGTTGGGTCAGCTGCAACTTGAGGGAGGACATAAAGGTGAGGAGGTGACGGCAGTGAAGAGTTCCAACAAGTGATTTATTGGCTTCTTTTCATAGCTCTGTTTTTCTTAATTTAGCAGTTTATTTTGATCAGTCATTATTTTACTTTGATACAAATCATCCTATACTAGTATCTTACTTAACTGTTCTTGCTCAATACAACACAAAAAGACTGTAGTTTGCTGCCTGGTTTTTGGGGTGAACTTGGCAAATTTTTTTTGAGTAGTGAATGTCTCTGTCTCTTAGGTAGCATTACAAAATACAAATTCAAATGCTGGGACAAAATCTGCTCATCCTTATTTTTGTTCCTGTTAAAAAAATAATTGCAGTTTACATGCACATTAAAGTATTTACTCTCCCTAAGGGATCAGGTGTAGGATTCTGAAAGGCTACGCTAGCAGTAATGTTTAATTTACTGTCTGGGTTTTTTCTCTCTTTAAACCCCCCCTTTTTTGTCTCATTAAAAGTTTATGATACAGCATATATCACAAAAAGATGCTGTCACGATACAGCATTAAAAATTCCACTAAACTTTCTATATGAATTAAGTGTGTAATTTTTACTTTCCTTTTTGGCATTTTTACTTTCTTTTTATCTTGTCTTTCCTAATGTCTTTCTTATGTGTCTTTCAAATACACTGTTTATTGCAATTGTTCTTGAAAATGTCTTAGATAAAGAATTTGGATTTGGCACATTAAATTAACTTAGAGGCATCTGTTAACCCATACATAAGGTTGAAAACAACAACCACTTTAATACTCTGCTTTTTGTGTTTCAGTTTTTCACTTCTGGGAAAAAAATTTGCTGTGTCTGATGTATTCCTAAAAGCTCTTGAGGTTATAAAAGGAAGAAAACCCCAATGAGTTTCTTTTTAATTTAGACATACTTACAGCATAACCAACTAAATTTTAAAATGTGAAATTTCACAGAAACATAGTTGTGCTTGTTTTCACAGTAGAGGGAGAAAGCAGTTTTGATTAAAAACATTCAGAAAGGTCTGAGTGCCTTTGCAACCAAAAGAAATGAGGTCTGAAAGATGGCTTTCCCGTCTTAAATAGAAGAAAGTAGTGCTTACTCCAATGTCTAGATGCTGTCTTGCTGCCCAGTTTTTAAACTTTCATTAATCTAAACCTCACCAAAACTCAGAATAATCCAATACCTGCTTATATAAGGAGAACGAAGCAGGAATGACATAGCAGGTATAGAACAAGAAACTCTTTCATACTGACGGCGGTGCAAACGCAACAGACAGATGCAATCACAAGTGCATTATACTGTTTTTCTGTGCTGTGTGATAGCAGCCCGATGATAAAAGATACAAGACCTGCTGCTTACAATTGTTGCTCTCCGCAGCAATTCACCTGTCTCACACTGAATGCATGTGCAGGTTTCCTGGAGCTCTCCTTTTGGACCTCCTGTGTTGCCGGGGAGCATCCAGAGTCAGCATTTTGCCCTTTTTGCAGTGAGGCATATATGGTTGTATTCCCCGACTTCGTCGTTGGAAATAGGTTAGGCACATGCTTATTCTTGGGCAACACTTACAGTTTCACTGCACCTCATCTTCTGGAGCCATGATTACAGTGTGCTCTGTTTCTGGCATGTTGGGGAAGCCAGAGATGGTAAAACATCCACTCAGTCCTCATCATATTATCATTTTGTATTGGGGAAGTGAAAGTAATCGGCAATAAGACAAGTTTCGTTGTGTCCAAAACCAAGAGGGTGCTGTAAGAAAAATGCTTGGCTGCTGCTTATGGAGTCTATTTGACATTCTAAAGGCATCTTCTGGCAGAAATTTTGAAAACAGGATGTGTTTGGCATTAGCAGAGTGTCAGGCACTGCTGCTTAGTCTAGCTAGTTAAAAAGTCACAGTTCCTGAGCAGTGATTTTGGCTGTGCTCTTACAGGATGTATTTTGCTACATGAAGTTCCACTGAAAAAAACCCTGAAAGTTCAGTACTTTATGAAATACTTTTTGTATGATGTGGACCATAAGTATTCTTCTGCATGGCTACAAAGTTTGGAATCATGTGAACTGTAAAGTCAATCCTCTAAACTCAAAAGCAGTTTTATGAAGAAGGGCCTGAGCCTGGCAAGACACCTGAGTGAATCACTTGTTATTGTATTCTCTGCTGGTTTATTGCTCAGCAGAAAGGACTACTAATAATTGCCTTGTTTCAATGAAGTATTGGCAACTAGTGAAAATCATCTAAGGAGTTTAAAAAAAAAAAAAAAATTAGACATTCGGGCTTAACACTGTATATACCAAGTTTCAGACTTGTTCAATTTGAAATGGTCAAGATATGAAACCATAAAAAATGTGAGTAAATACTCTGCATATCAAGGGTTGTTATGCAATTACATGCTTTCATCATGGTTCTTACTGAGGGAAAACAGTTAGAGCGGTCTGCAAGACATATTCAGTGAATAATTACAAACTTTCATAACTTTAACTGCATAAAAATAATAATCCACTTGTTCCTTTGCTACTACTAAAGTACTAAAATGTGTGCATACTTTTTTTTCCCCAGAGCAAAGCCACTCTGACTGTAGATTTGTTAGAAAGTTATCTGACAAACTTGAAATCCCCTCTCCCCACACCCCTCAGTTTGGCCAATCTCCAAATTATAAACAGCTGAACTGATTTAAATAAAGTTTCAGTACCAAGAAAGAAAGGAAAAAAAAAAAAAAGTTACATCTGGGCTGACAAAAACATACGCCAAGTTTCAGCCTAATGTGATTTGAGACAACTGTGATACTAAACGCCCAGACCTCGGAACTGGAATGGAAATAGAGACAGGCTCTTCTCTGCACTGGCCCCTTCAGGATTTGGGATTGTAATGTAGTGGCTGTAAGGCTCCAGGTGATTAAACTCGACTTAGTAGATACATATTTTAGTTATTTAGACCCTTTTGGCTTTTTCTTCCAAGGATGGACATGACATTTTCATTGATAATTCCAGCTAGTGCTAGTGGCATTGATCACAGACTGAAACCTTTTTATCTGTGGATCAGACTCTCTCATGACTAGTCATGTTGACCTACCTTACTATGCTGATTTAAGAAATTCAGTGTGGTAAAATCACATTAGAAGGAGAGTAAAAGTTCTCGAACATGAGAATGCTGTTGGTGGTGCTTAGCAGAGCTCATGGCTGGGTTTTATGGGGGCTCTGGGCCATAGCCGCTGCACAGACTTTGCTGGATTTGAGCTCAAGTGCCTGTTTCTTTACAAGACTACCAAGAAAAGCAGAAATATTGGCCAATAGTATTGACTAGTTCAAGTGATGAGTATGCAAAGCCAAACAGACCCATGCAGAAGTGCCGTCACTAACAGTAAAATTGCTAATTAAGATTTAGCAACAGAAATAAGTAAATAATTTCTGTTGACCAATAACTTTGAAAACTTGGTATACGGGAAGTAAAGACCTAGGTTTTTGTTGTTTTCCTTTTTAAGAAACTGTATTTGTTTAAGATAATAGGATGACTAGTTTGTAGGCTTTTAAAAAAGCCCTCCATTTTTTTACTTGCAGACATCAAAGTTTCTGAGGTGTATTTTGACAAGCAGATCCATTCTGCGGTTAGTAGCATTTGAGAGTCAAGAGTCTTTAGTCCAATTCTGCCATAGTCCTGTTTAGTGGCAGGAAATCCATTCTAAAGCTGTGTCCCTACTATAAATAGCTGTTTCATGACCAAAATGCTCAACAAAGTAGCAGCATTTAAGTTTTTCCTGAGGCATTTTAATTCTTCATTTACTAGCATATGTAAGCTATGTTGAAACACTTTGGTACTGAAATAATCAATGTTGATTATCCTGTAAGGTCTTTAAATAATACAGAAATAAGAGAAGGTAAAGAAAGATGAGATGCAACACTTAGAGCCGCACAAAAGATGAATTTTCATACTTTGCATAAAATTTAGGGAATGATGTTTAGCAGGACTACTTGAAATTTTAAACGGGTAAATAATTTTAAGTAGTGAATAAGCAGAGGTATACGATTTGAATACATACAGCTACTGTTACGTTTTTTGTAGGTTTCTGTCAGCTGTAGTCATTGTATGATTTCACTGCAACTAATATCCCGTTTGAATCAGACCTTTCTTTAGAAAAGTGAGAAAAAAATGAGTTGCTTTTGTCATACTAGCTCCATTGCATTTAATGGAGATTTCAGTGTAACTTTACCTTCTATCCCCCTTCAGGTATGTAGAAATGCAGCATACAAACTAAACCACTCTCTATATTTTAATAGTCTTTCATGACTTTGTTGAGGACATTTCCCAAACTCAGGGAACACAAACAGAAATAAAACAGTGGAAAGAGTGACTCAGATTAAGACTCCACTTGGTTAATACACCACACCAACAAACTATAGGCCAGCAGACAAGAAGTAGGAATGAAAAGGAACAGTTCTGCAGTTGTAGCTGAAACCTGTCCATATACAGTCATTTCCGCTTGGAAACTTCTCACCCTCCAAGTGGACCAAATTGGGATTAGTCTAGTGAGGTTTTTATTGTACTCTTATGGAAAATATTTCAGCAGCCAGGTGAAGCTGGTTGAGATATTCAGCCACAAAAAGAATCGGGACTTTCAATGTACTTGTAGATTACCGCACCTTTCCAGGGTGAGCTGCATTTTATATGCACAACTAGTTAGATGTTTAATGAAGGACATCAACTACCATCTAGTTCTCTCCTTAGCTACATTGAGAAAAATGTCATATGCTACTGCATCTGATTTAAGACACGAAGTAGGAGATGATGTAAGGGGGTGAGAGAGAGATTATCTTGATGACAATCTTGATTTTATTGTATCACTTAAAAGTAGCACAACCTGCTCTACAAATGAAATTGTGTTCTTGGTTTAAAAGGGCAATTGTTAGCCTGACTTTGTGCTCACTAAAAACATTTCCCCAATCTAGTTAAATTATTGCACTCATTTCAGATTTTTATGGCTGTGCAGCTTACCAGCCCTCATTTCTTTATGTTTCATTCATTTTCCTTGTATTGATGATTAATGGAGGATGTCGAATGTTAGAGTGAGCAGGCATCAGCAAATGCAAGATCATAATTAGTTTAGCTGACGAGGGCCTCTGATAGCACTTGCATCTGGATGGAAAAATTACCCTATAGGGAACTGGCTGCTCACCAGGTCTTTTTAGTGATACATTGTGAAACACCCGATGAATCAAATGCCCTTTCAATGCCAAGAAAGTGTTCCAGTCTTGAAGCCAAAATTATGTCTGCAGAAAGCTTTCCATTTGAAATGTATCAGAGTACAATTATAACCATTGTATTTTTTTGGCATGAGCACCAGTCTTCTACAGTATGAACTAAAGTTAAATAAATTACTTAAATTTTATGAAACCCAGAAATTTTTTCTTATAGTGTTAGCAATTTTTAATTTATAATAAAATTAGTTTTCACCCAGACTGTTTTCCCTGTACTCACTCATTCTCATCTTATATGCTGAAGGTTTCCTACTGATTATTTTTTCCCTTTGCAAAAAGGAAACAGAGTTAAAATTTGGATTTTCTTCTCAGCAAAAGAATTCCATTTCCTGCTTATTAGTATTTGGGCCCACAAACATGGCCTGACTTTTGTTTAAATGAGAAGTTTGATGAAATCATTACTCCACAGAAAAAAATTTAATGAGCAATATTCTTAAAGTTGTTGACTTTTAAATATTCCTGGATCATTGTGAAAGCTGATGACTGCACAACTCAGTCTGGTTAAAATCAATTTGTGTGTAGGGAAGCTGTATTGTGCCCTTCCTCGCCTGACTAAAATGAAATAAATAAATCTAACTGTTGATGAGACAGTGTTTTCTGGAGTTTCATATGAAGTTCAGAAGAGGTCTCATTAAAGAATACTGTACTTTTATTTGTTCATAGCGGGCTGCGGGTATATATGGTACCTTATACTGATTTCAGAAATAAGTGGAAAAGACTGGAACTGAATATCATGTATTCAATATAATCTCTGCTAAAGAAATTAGTATGACATAAGTACAAACTATAATTAATTGAACTAGCGGTGTTTCTGAATTCTTGTTACCAATCACACTTCTAAATAAAGCTAGCTAAAGAAATAATCTGTTGTGAAACCAGGGGAGTTTACAATGTTCTGTCGGCTTCCAGGGTTGGTGGTTTTTTTTTGGAATTTGCTGTTTAGAAACTATCATTAAATGCACAAAACCTGAAGTTCAAAAAGTTAAAGTTGTTATTGTGAAAAGGCTTTGGTGTTTCACACACCTCATCCATCACTGTGGGGTTAATTATAATGAAAATCAGTGGTGCCTATTAAACACAATTGAACCTGACCTCATTATGGGCAGTGTGGTTTTATACTGTCATTGTTGCCAGTCTAGAGACAAAACTCCTGTGTTGATTTGTCCTAACTCCACAGCTCATGTGACTCACCTCTGACCTGGTTTTTTTCCCTTTTTCTTCCCTATTTCAGAGACGTAGAGGCTCGGGTGTTTTCTGTGCCAATTGCCTGACCACAAAGACCTCTCTCTGGCGAAAGAATGCAAATGGTGGATATGTATGCAATGCGTGTGGCCTCTACCAGAAGCTTCACTCGGTAGGAAGAACTTACCGGTTTGTTCAGTAGGAAAAAGAGCTACACAGCTAAGCTGGGCAGCTGTGGTCTTGTCTGGTTGTGTGATTAGTACCACTCCCTGGCCTGCAGTTAATTTCCTAACAGGATTTTGCAGAACGGTCACTTTGGGATCAGATGTGATTCATTATGAAACAGCCTGGGATGCTGTGAGTAGATGTGTTTGAGATCACCAGTGATGCATTTAATTATTTTCATACAAAATAAGGGGAAAATTACTTACTTTCTGGGAATTCCTTTTGAAGGCATATGATATGTTGTGACGAAAGCTCTCTAAATTGTAGAGTCCTCATTATAAAAACCAAAATTCTTGAAATTAGATATCACATCTATATTTAAATATCTCTTGAAACAGTTTTTGTATACTTTGACATCTTTTACCTTCTTTATTCTTGATAGTAATTTTCCTGGAGATATAGGGCGGTGGGGTTCTTAAAGTCTGCTGGACGATAAATAACAAGGAAACAATTCACATGAAGGCACTCATCACTTGGTGAGGGGAAGAGTCACCATCCCTCATGATCAGTCAGGGAGTAAATAATCCTGGTCTGTCTATATTGCTTTTCATCTTATTGGCACTTGACTTGGTCCTGAAAGATGTTGAATGCTCTGGTCCAGGTCCAGGAAAGCCATGCTGAAGTGTTTCCTTGGATCAGTGCCAAAATGCTTGGAATCTTTTAGGTTAAGACCCACTGGTTAAATATTATCCTTGCTGTCTTTAATAGGCAGACATAGAAGAGTCGGGTGAGTAATTAATTAATTTTTACAACATTCCCATGAAACTAAAAAATGTTACTATTATTCAGAAATGGAAACCAAGGTAGTCTTTGGGAGTTTGCCAGGGCAATGTTATCAGGCTTAGGGCCTAACTCAGAAATAAATGTGGTGACCGAGAGTGTGCATTTTGTAAAATTTTTCCCAGAAATTAAAATTGAGGCATAAGCTTCTCAATGGTCTTTCTACTGCCCATAAAATAATCCTGTTTATGCAACATCCTGCCAAACCAGTGCACTTAATAAAAAACAAGCAAAAAAATTACAATTTTCAAAAGCAGCATGGCTATCACAAGTCTGAAGAGTTTGTTCTGTTTGCCACGTGTGTCGTTCTGGGGCCACTCACTGTTTTTAAGGCCCAGAATAGCCTAGTCAGCACAGTAATAATCTAAGAAGATGGACTAGTGCATGGTCTCTGGCCAGCATCTTGGCTGGGTCTTGCTCCAGGTATCATCTTTCTGGATCCCTCTCAAAGTTGTAGATAAAGTATCTAATTTAAGGAAATTGATCAGTGGTGAACATCCACAAAGATTTAAAGAAGGATAGTTTGGCTTTTTAATTGTGTTAAAACCATTAACCATTAACCATTTGAGTCTGGTTATTTGTAGAACTTCCATTTGCAGACTCCATTTACCCCTTTTTAAGTGTACTTTTCACAGTTGGAGTGTTGCATTTTAGCATAATTTTCAGCATAAATTTTTGAATAGATAAGCTACAAGAATCAGTTTTGAATTCAAGCACAACTTGAATCATCCTTATAAACCAGAAGGAATGAACTAGTGCACTTCCAGCAACATTTATTAGAAATACAATGTCAACATTTTTTTTATGCATCTCAAAAGCAAGAAGCTGGCACTATCTCTAAGCTCCACTGCTTAAGCATGGCAATAAGCTGCCATTCAGTGGACATTTGACATTAATATCTGCAACTGAACTTTGCAGAAGTTCAAACAAACGAAAAGAATTTAATTAAGCCTTACTCTGCTGTGGTATGATAGCAACTCCTTTATAAGTAGGAGTCCGAAATAATCCAACAGATCTCTCCTTTGGGACACCTTTTGAGACAGTCCCATGCAAAGGGATGCTCTTTAGACTGACACCAGAAGGATGAAAGTTTCTTTTTATCTGTCTGCCTGTCTATTGAGGAAAAATTGCAGTATGTCTCATATTTGGTTTTGAATTAAGGAGTCTGGGATGTTGCAGTTATTAGGTAAATGTCCAAAACGATAAAAATTCAAGTGAATATAATTCCTTTCTGTAAGACCCCTGTTCATCTGAATTATGCTACACTGCTGAGTAAAGCTCACCTGTAGTAGTCTGTACATTTATTAGTTCCCTTTTGATTGGATTATTACCATCTAGTAATAATTATTATTATCACTACCTTCCTCATTAACTCAAGCCTAAGGTCCCTTTTTCACTTTCATTTAATAATAAGAAAAATCTGTGATCTATCAGATGCTACTAGGTGATAGTGATTGACAAATGTTAACATGGTAGTGATTTCTGCTATAAGTTACATTTCTATTTCTGTGATAGCCTTGAATAATTTTTTAGTGTGTTTTCAAGAATGTTACATCTATCTAACCGGTAATGTACATTAAACTTGCCAATTTTTTTCATGTTTCTCTCCTTTAATGCAAACAACTATGCTAAGAAATGTGTAATTATAATCCAAGACTCTATTATTAAAATAGTTTTAGTGAAAAAGTGCATCTTACTGCAAACATATACACCATATTCTCATTTACTGTCTCCCCAGAGTAATGAATTTGACCATTATTATTGTGGTGCTGTACCTCATTTTTAAATAGCTTGAATTTGGACATGGAACACAACATTTTATTCCATGGTGATTCCTTGACAACATCTTTGCCCTAATTCAGTAAAGAATTGAAGCATATTCCAGGATTAGTCTAGAGGAGAGTCCAGTTTCCCATGGCATTTGAGAAATCTAATCACAATAATTTATTGAAGCATTTGTTAAATATTTTGTTTTATTTTTTAAGTTACTCATATAATTGGAGTGGGGAGATTGCCAGTTGATACAGAGATGGCAGAAATATTTGTGATAATCTTCAATATATTATGTCTAACATATAATTAAGGATCTGACATAGGCCATTTTAAAAGTAAAATTCTAGTAATGTTTCCACTATATTCTAAATTTAATGCCCTACTGAAAATCAAGAAGTGACCTTAAACTTTTCTATTTGCCTTGCTTGTAACCAAATGCAGGATATTTTTTATCTGCACCTCACTACTATGAATAAGGAAAGTGAGTAGATTTACAGCACTAAAGAGTACATTTTAATAATCTAAAGGCTGGTTTAATCAGATGGGCAGTCACTGGCAAGCTGAAGATAAAGTTGAACCTACAATAATAACTTTGAATAGCTGGAGCCTCAAGTTAATGTGTGAGGTTCACAATCTCAGGTAGGAAGATGTTTCTTTCAGCTACTTCCATTATCAAACTTCCTACCCGTAAAGTAAGAGTAAAAGTATTTCCAAAGTATCAGAGGGTTATCTGGAAGCCATGTAAAATGGTCTGTAGTGTTTAACATCTAATAAGAGCAACAGCAACAACATTATAAGATGTTACACAGCATCTAAGTTACCTTGTCCCTTGTCATAAAAAGGCAAGGAAAATTATACAGACCTTATAATAAAAAGCATATGCCTATGCATATTAATTGGCTATTGATTGTGCAAACTATGATCTTTATCTGAATGGAATAGAAAATATAATAATTTTTTTAAACACAATTTTATCTCAACTTTCATCTGTCTGAGGACCTGGTTCAGGTGCGGTTTTTCTGCCAAATTTAAATTTCTCTTATTGAAAATCTAAATCAAAGTGTGTATATACTTCTGATTTGACATTTTAATAGAAAGTAAAATCTTAAAAAATAGCTGCACTGTCTGAAATGTAGTTAACCATTACGAGTAAGCCAACTGCAGGAAAATAAATAAGTGAAAGTAGAGGAATATGGCAACTCAAGAGAGACTAAATCTCTACAAATAATAGAATGGATGCTCTTCCAGCTCTGGATATTTTCATAGTAGCTTGAAGTTATGAATATATTAAAAAATTAGTTACATTCAAGGTACAGATTACTTTGGATATTGACTGTAAGCCAAAATTAAATCTGCTTTTTAAAACAATGTTAAAATTTCTAAATAAGCATGTAAGTGGAATACTAGGGTGGGGGGCACTTTTCTGACCTCCAACCAAAACAAGATTATGTGCCTTAGGGAAGAAAAATGTCAGCTGCCAATACCAAACTGAATGAGTTTTAGGTAATTTTTGTTGCTCTACCATGTGCCCACTACAGAAACATACTGAGGGTGCAGCACCATTTTTTCATTCAGATACTATTGCTTTCTCTCTTGGGGAGCCTTTAAAGGAAACCTAACTTGTCCTTCCTTGTACCATTTTTTTTGTTTTCCTCACAAAGGTATTGTCACTTTTTCTCTAAACAGGCCACTTAACATTAGCTGGTGTGGGGTAGTAGCAAATGGAAACAGAAGTCCTCACTTGGTTCTTCCCTTTGCCTCGTTGTGATGCTTATTTCTTTACAGATCCCTTTTGCCCTGCCTTCAGGGGATGCTTGCTCTCCCTCATGAGTTAGTAACACATCAGTAACATTTAGAAAGTGATGCAGTTGGGTTGAAGGAGGGGGAATTAAACCGAAAGTAGAGGTAGACCTTTTGGTGCATAGTTTTCCTGGGTTTTCTTTTCCCACTCAGTACACAGTGGACCTGCAGCCCTTTTGCTATGTGACAGCAATGGTGGTCAGCAAGCCCTATGTGTGCTTGTGTTTTCTGTCCATGTCAGAGCAGGGTGAGTATGAAGGTAAGTTCATTGCTCAGTTCTTGTCCCAGTGGGACCTGTGCAAACCCTGCCTCAGAGCAGCTCTGGTGGCATGGTGCATAGGACAGCACTAGTACATAGGGCCTTGCATCTCCCACCTCACCCCCAGCTCTCAGCACCCACTTTCAATCTCTCTCACGGAATTTTTTAGGAGTAAGAGGGAATGGTTTGACATCTTGGATACTTCATGCCTTCTTAAATAAATAGGTACAAGATGTCTCAGACAGTTGACTCAGGTTGATGAAACAAGCCATTTTATAGTTTACTTTCATCATGAGGGACCATGAACCAGAATTTGGATTAAAATTTGGTTATTCTTGTAACACTGCTGTAATATAGCTCTTCACAAAAGAAAAGATAAATTTACATGAGCGTGGTCTCACAGATTTGTTTAATGTGTCTTTCTTTTTTCTTTTTGTTCATTCTCTATGTGTTCCATGCAGACTCCCAGGCCTTTAAACATCATTAAACAGAACAATGGTGAACAGATCATTAGGAGACGAACAAGAAAGCGCCTTAACCCGGAGGCACTTCAGGCTGAGCAGCTAAACAAACAGCAGAGGGGTAGCAGTGAGGAGCAAGTCAATGGAAGCCCCTTAGAGAGGAGGTCAGAGGATCATTTACCTGAAGGTCATCAGAGAGAAATTCAGCTTCCCAGCCTCAGTAAATACGAGGCCCCAGGTTCATTGACTAAAAGCCATTCTGCTCAGCAGCCAATATTGGTCAGCCAAACTCTGGATATTCACAAAAGGATGCAACCTTTGCACATTCAGATAAAAAGTCCTCAGGAAAGTACTGGAGACCCAGGAAACAGTTCATCGATATCAGAAGGGAAGGGAAGCTCAGAGAGAGGCAGCCCGATAGAAAAATACATGAGACCTGTGAAACACCCAAACTATTCTCCACCTGGAAGCCCTATTGAAAAATACCAGTACCCACTTTTTGGACTTCCGTTTGTACACAATGACTTTCAGAGTGAAGCTGACTGGCTGAGATTCTGGAGTAAATATAAGCTGTCTGTTCCTGGGAATCCACACTACTTGAGTCATGTGCCTGGCCTACCAAATCCTTGCCAAAACTATGTGCCTTATCCCACCTTTAATCTGCCTCCTCATTTTTCAGCTGTCGGATCAGACAATGACATTCCTCTAGATTTGGCGATAAAGCATTCCAGACCTGGGCCAACTGCAAATGGTGCCTCCAAGGAAAAGAGTAAGGCACCACCAAATGTAAAAAATGAAGGTCCCTTGAATGTAGTAAAAACAGAGAAAGTTGATAGAAGTACTCAAGATGAACTTTCTACCAAGTGTGTGCACTGTGGCATTGTCTTTCTGGATGAAGTGATGTATGCGTTGCATATGAGTTGCCATGGTGACAGTGGACCTTTCCAGTGCAGCATATGCCAGCATCTTTGCACGGACAAGTATGACTTCACAACTCACATCCAGAGGGGCCTACACAGGAACAATGCACAAGCTGAAAAGAACGGAAAACCTAAAGAGTAAACCTTAGCACTTAGCACAATTAAACAGAAATAGGTTTCCTTGATGGGAATTCAATAGCTTGTAATGTCTTGTGAAGACCTATAAAGCACTTCATATAGAGAGCATGCCTTATCCAATATTAAATCCCTTGTTATTTTCTTTTTTTATTTCTTTATTTTTTCTTTTTCTTTCTTTTTTTTACTTTTTTTCTTTTCTTTTTTCTTTTTTTTTTTTTTTTTTTTTTTTTTTTTTCCTTTTAAATGAGTGGGTTACCAAGAAAAAAGAACAGTTGGATGGTGGCCAGAAGGGGAGGAAGATAATTCAGTGGGACATGGCTCACCAAAGCTAGCCAGAATGCAGTGAATCATGCCGAATAACCTTGAGAAAAATTTACCGGACAATTAATACCTTTGCTGTTGTGTAAGAGACATAATGTGCAAGAGTGCAAAGATGTGTGTATGTATATACTGCTGCAGGGGTATAGTGAACATATGCACATTGTATATAAGAACTAGACATGTTAAATATACAGATGTTAAAAGGTCATTTTCTTTAATTTGGGCAAATTTCTGCCCTACGACATGCCTTAGGATCACACTGTCCTCAGAGCTTTGGCAGCCGTGTCATCTGTGTGTTTCTCAGACTCAACTGATTTTTAGCTACCATTTTATCACTACATTCTTTCTGGCACACTTTAGTCTAGGAAAACCATTTTGTGCAAGTGAATTCTCTAATATAGAAGCCACACTCCAGGTTTAATTTGCATAGAATAAGGTAACCTGCTGTATTTTATTTTAATATATTTTTAATATATTACATTTCTAAACCTTAAAAGTCTAAGGTTACTTCTCCACAGGCTTAACATTGCTATATATACCAGTCAATCCCTTCAGTAGACTTATACCAGCTTTTGCTAAGTAGCATTAAATGTCTTCATAGTACTTTTTAATACTTAAAGCTTTTTAAAAACTATCCATGAAGGGAAAGCTCCTCAGCATAACTGCTCAGGGAAATAGGGCTAAATAACTAAATATTAAATAATTGGTTAAAGGTGCTGTTAGACGAGCCTCCATGCTTGCTACAAGGGTGTACAAGAACTGACTTTAATCATTTTCATTATAGTGTCCCAACCAGTAGTTTATTATTTTGCCACAGGGATGTAGAAGATATTACAAGCTACTGGATGCACTGTCAGATTAACTTATTTCATTAAAGAAGTTGGGAGAACAAATAGAAAAAAAACCTTATTTTTCTAGTAAATATTAATGTATTACATTTCAAATAATGGTGCCTGACATATTGAATAATTATTTTCTACAGTGTACGTATGCAACAAAGATATTCCATCATGCATTAGAGTCAGTTCTGGCTCTGCCTCGCTGTTTACATTTGCAAATGTAGCAAACAAGGTAATGAAGCAACTATTTCTATTGCAGTAGGTATCTTTTTTTCTGTGTGTGTGCATTAAAGTTGTAAACGATAACATGAAATGAATGAAATTTGTTGATATTAATGGTATGAAAAACAAGAAGGAAATGAAAATATTTTTATGCCTACTTAGGAAAAAAGGGTAGCACTATTCATTCCAAGTACTTTTGTATTCTTAAGCTCTTAACTCACATTGTTATGCTTAAAATGATAAACATATATCCTCTTTTTATTGCTTTGTCTGTGTTTCAGAAGAAACATTTCAGAAATTATTTTGATAAGTGCTGTTTGACGATGCAGCACTGATATTTTATTGCATTCTGTAGTAGCATTGCACTCCATTTTTACAATATTACGCAGTTGCTTTTTTGTTTTGTTTGGGTTTGTTTCTTTTTCGCAGTGCAGGGTCTTAGTTCCTTATGGTTGGATGGCAGGTGTAGCTCAATTGGTTCATGAATGTTGCAGCGAATGAAGTTTAAAATGTCTTTCTGATATTATGTTGTCTTTTATTTCTCCACTCATGCATTTTATTTTTTAAAATGTTCTATAAAAATATCTCTGGACTCAAAGTCCTCTCTTGAGATTATATGTAAAGGGTCCTATTCTGATCTCACTTACATGCCGCCTTTCTCAGATTTTCATGTAATTGAACTAAAGCATCATAAAAAAAAAAAAAAAAAGTCTTGTATTTACCTTACCTGAGTCTCACCACTCTCCCTTCTAGTATTTGGTGCACTTATTAAGATACTTAACCAGATAAACAGGGAGGTGGAAAATAAAAAGGAGAGGTGATAGGAAATGTCATATAGGGGTTGGCAAAAGGAAAACAAGGAGGGAACTGGCCTAAACATTCAGCACTTTGATAGTCTTTTGAGAAATAATGTGCCTAAAGCAGCTGGCAACAAACCTCACCAAGCATGAGAGGCACTTACACAGTAGATCACCAAAGGTCTCACTGACCTTGGCAGTATTTAGGTGTTATATTTTCACAGAGGTGAAACATTATTGCACAGTTTCTGTGATTTGTTAGGCACAAACAGGCTATTGTTCAGCATTAGGCTGCATTCCTTCCTGCTCCACCCATTGCTTCTTTGCTGGTGAGCAGCATATGGAACGTCCCGCTCAATCTGCTGTGGTTGAGTTCTGTAACCCTTCAGTAGTGTTCTAGGATAGCAAAGGATGTTGGGCCACATTCTTCTTCTATTTTTTAGATGAATCTTCAGCTTGATACCAGTGACAGAGTCTGGTTATGTTTTTACTATTGTTCTCCAATAATAAGTTCTGACTTGGTTTTTGTGGATTTATTTTTGTTGGGTATCTTCAGTTTCTCTTTTTTTTTTTCTTTTCTGTGGGGACTGAAATAGATTGCCCTCGTTTCGTTACATCAGGGTCCAGTGTGTGTCCTTTTCAGCTTTTCCAAGGAAGATGTTATACTAAACAGTGATTTTTATCGACTTCAAAGGTAGCTGCCTGCCGATTTTCAGTAGTTACTGGTTTGACTTACTTCACATAAGACTTACCAGTTCCTCTGGCTTCTTCATTGATAGAAGCTGCATCTTCATGGCAAAATATTTTAGAGGGACATATGCATTGTAAGACTTGAGCACTACCCTGAACTTCATAGCACTTCTTGCTAAACTCAGAAGCAGAGGCAAATTAACAGGAAATACACGTATCAGGGTTTGGGGATGAGGAGAAATGAAATCCTGTGAGTGCAAAGAACAAGACAGAGTTTTGAATGTTATTGCACACCTAGATGGTGCAAATAAAATTTGAGAAAAAGTTCATTGTTCTTGCCATGACATATTGAGATGTTCTAAGATTTCTGCTTTTTAAGAAATGGGATTTTGCTGTAGCCTGTTCTCTTCAATTGGGATAGGGGGAGCACAGTTTTGTTTCTTAACAAAAGAGAGGTGACTCCATCCATCTTCCAGAACCTCTCACAATGGATACTAATAAAAAGAGAAAGCCCCCTGACACTGGAAAAGAATAATCATACTTAATAACTTTCAGATGGAAACCAGTGTTAGCACACACAAGTAATTACTGCACCCACTGTGTTTCAATCAACTTACAGCACTAAAAACTGAACTTTCAAACAATCAGTCTTTGTTCTCAGTGTGTCAGTGGCTTCAAGGTGGTGAACTCTTACTAAAGGAATGATAGTTTAAGATCTTAAAACATATCTCAAATTGGACAACCAAATAAGTAGATGTTTCAAAACTAGAGGATTTATGGTGCCTGTCACTAATCAGATTGTGGAACAGGCACAGTGTTTCCAGTAACTCTCTGTACAGATGGAGCCATCCTGTGACATCATCTGCAAACAGATTGTCTCTAAAGCTCTCACTTCTTGGCTGCGGCCCCCTCAGTGCTGCAGGAGATGAAGATGTTCCAGAGCACAGTTTGTGTTCAGGTGCTAAACTTAGAGTACTTTCCAAAAGATACTTTGCACCCAATTGCCACCGTGCTGATGAAACTACTCCCTTAACTTTTTATGGACTATCTAGAAAGCGGGAAGGACACTGGATGCACCAAGATATCTTGGCTTTGCCTAAAAAAAGGCACTGTTGTCTATTGTGACAGTTTTAAAGAGAGAGAAAATTCAGGCATCTCAAAAGGTTGAGACACACTGTGAGCAATAGATTATTTTTGCAGTTAGACGGGAAGCAGGACAAGTGACTGATGCTAATTGTATACAGTGCTGAAATACAGTGATTGTGCAATGGGAAAAATTGATTTGGCAACTGTGGATTAGTACTCAGTTCAGGGACAGACTTTCAAGTCCACCCTTGGACTGGACACTGTTGTTTGTAGTCATAACTACTTGCTTTATGTGCTAAGGATGTTGTCTACCATCTGCTTTTTGCCCAGTGTGTCTAAATATATTCTCATTTTTGTTCCTGTATTGATTTTTCTTGGCCTGATTTAACATGCTAATTCCTAATACTGGTCAGGAAAAGCCAAGGAGATTAGAAGGTCACTTCTGTGCAGCCAGAAGGGTAGATATATTTCCTTCTGCTTCTGTGGAGACAGTTATGCTTGGCAAAGAGCAGTGAGCAATTTGTCAGCATATCCCAAATGTGATAGATAAGTGAGAAATCCCTTCTAAACTTTTCTCTAAAGTTAAGATGGGCCAAGTAAAATGATTTACTTAATTTTCTCACCTCAGAATAGGATTCCTCACTACCCTCTTCTTCACAGTTTTTATTTCATTCAGCCAGCTCTGGAAAGCTGGCAGTTGGGGAGATGCTCCCTGTATCATAATTGCACATACCCCAATTTACTTTTAAGAGAATAAAAGACAATAATTAAATAGCTGACAGGTAAATACCAGTTTCATTTGATTCTTTGTTACACTTAGTAAAATTCCTTTAGTAGGAAAGCAAATTACACTTAGTAAAAACATAACAGCTACCACAGTTTTCCATTCCTATCATTTTGGCCTCTGAGCTCTGTGTAGGAGAACAGGAGAAAAGGAAACATCTCAAAATGCCATTGTAAATTTAGCTTATAGAAAATACACCAGCAGGAAAAGGAAAAAAAAAAAAAAAAAAAAAAAACCCATCAAAAAGAATGACTTCATGTTGCTAAAAAACATAATTAAACTTGTAGCCCTGATTTGACTCTAGAATGCTGGCTCTTAATGTTTGTCCTTACAACACATGGATGTGTTTTTTGTTCTGTTTTGTTTTGGTTTGTTTTGGTTTGTTTTGTTTTTTGGTTTTCATAGTGCATGTTCATTTCTACTCACAAACATGTTCTTGGTGTATTTCTTATGCAAACAATCTTCAGGCAGCAAAGATGTCTGTTACATCTAAACTTGAATAATAAAGTTTTACCACCAGTTATAAATCAGATTTGTGTCGTTGTTTCTGGGGAGAATGTAAAGTCATAGTGTCACTACACCATGGTGGGGCTGGGGAGGGGAACAATCTGGAGTCGAGCTGCTCTGGGAGCAGGATGGGGCCTGACAGCACGTCTGAGTAATGGCTGGTGATTATGGCTGAAAGGCAATGGCAGCATTGCTCAAACGGGAAAGGCATGAAAAGGGAAGAGCTCCTTCAAAAACACAAAAGCCCTGTCACAGTCCTTATGTACTAAGGGCTCTAGATGTGATCCAAATCTCATTCAAGTTAATGACAGGATTTGAGTAAAAGTCTCTTTTAATGGAGTTTGAATGTTTTTCAGTATTCCATCATCCTGGCATGACATTACTGGTTTTATTCTCCTGCTCCAAGGAAGAGGAAATACTGCAACAATTTGGAGAAATTATGAAAGAAAGGCTGATACTGAAATGTGACCAGGTACCCAGGGTCACCAGGTCTGCTCCTCATACAAAGTTTATGATGATCTTGAAATAATTCCTGATACTCAGGACCGTGGTTTCACATCATGCCCACAGCTCTTCCAGGAAACCCTGCTGGCTCCCGTCACACAGGTTATTGACCCAGTGGTGACTCAAGAACAGAGAATACCACCTACAATGTTGCTGCCACCACTTTCTTCAGCAACCTTGGAGGTTTCCTCAGAGATCCCAACTAAATCAGCTCAGCCTGGCATTTCTGTTTGGATGAGCTAACAGATCTGGGTGGTATGGCTTCCAGCCATCATTTCCATTATGCTGTCATTTCCTTTCTCTATAGGTTTTGTATCATCTCCATGGTTGAGAGCTTGTTCACTCTCATACAGAGTGTTGTTTTAAAGTAATACAAAATGGTAAAATCTGTTTATGATGGTAAAATAGAAATGTTCTAGAGCTTAATTTTAAAAGCATCATGCCAAAAATAACTTCTGGGACTCATTCTTCCAGTGAATTCAGATGTAAAACCCTATGCATTTTTAGTATCTTTTTAATTTCCTGACATTAATAAAAATAATAACTGTAGCAAAGAAAAAAAAAGCTCTCATATGCATAGAGTATATGTATAGAGTATATTTGTATATATGTATAGAGTGCCTATACCAGTGTAAGAATTATATAAAAGCTCTTTATACATATATACAGAGAGAAAAAGTTCATACATGTACAGAGTGTTAAAATTTAATGTTACATATTCTGTTTTAAGAACATCTTTTGAGAATAACAATATTTAATCCAAATTTCTGTTATAACTATAAAACTATCCCTGACCAATGCAGTATGTCTTTAATCAGAGTTCAAAACAGTATTTAATAGTGCACTTCTGTCCAGATACTCAAGTGAGCTCATAATTGTAGGAGCTGACAACCTCAAATGTTCCTTTGTGGTTCCACTGTTTGTAGCCTACTTACACTGTTACTGCCTTCCTCTTACAATAGCAGCTACACATATAAGCAGCTCACATAAGTGCACATCAACACAGTTATCAGGTCTTAATATGCTGTTATAAGGTTTAAATTTGTGCCAAGAGTCCAGGGACTTCTTGTTCTAGCAGCAGTGTCCTTGATTATTTCCTTTTAAGTTTTAACTACTGTCATATCTTGACATAAGTCAAAACTCTAGTTTGTCTGTCCCGAGTACAGCCAGCCTGAGAATATAACAAATAATACATCTGCCAGTAGCAGGTCCTGACCCTTATCCAATGAGATTTATAAATGTATGACATTTAAATTGGGCGGGGGGGGGGGGGGGGGGGGGGGGGGGGGGGGGGGGGGGGGAGTTAAATATCAGAATAGGTGCTAATGCAGATGAAAATGGACAGAATGAATAAGCAGGGTGCTTCATTCTGTATGGAGGTGAAGTGAGATTCTTTCAAGAGTATTCTATTATTAGAAATGGCCTAGTTTTCTTACAATTTTATTTATTATAAATCACAAACAAACCTGTCTTTATAAGATTGTTGACAGTGGGGATATAAAATCAAGAAACAGAATCTCAGTGAAAGTGTTCACTGGAAGTTTAACTGTTATGGGCAATTAGGCTGGACAGTTGGGACGCCTGAAACCTGATGGAGGTAGAGTTTGTACTGACATCAGCTTCCTTTGATTTCCATGAAGAGTCTGACTAATCCTTGTGTGCAGGACAAGAGTGTCAGTGGGTCCTTTCTGTAAATGAAAGTGTCTCCTACTCATCCAAAGGAATAGATGCGTCTTTCACACATTGTGGTTGAAATGTCAGTGGAAGTGTCTGTTTCAGCTCCAAATGCTACTGTGGAGTTGACAGCTAAATGATGTGACTGATACGGTGACAGTTGTGTCACCCACCTCCAAACAGCTCCCTCAGTGCTGATACAGTGTCAGAGGAGTTAGCCAGAGAAGAAATAGGAGCATTTAAAAGAATAGGAAATAATACATTAAATATACATTAAAAAATAGTACATTAGTACATTAAATAGTACATTAAAAAAAAAAAAAAAAAAAAAAAAAAAAAAACACACACAAAAAAACACCAAAACCAAAAATATCTTCAGTTATGACACTGTGTAAAGATGATGGCTTAAATATGTCACAGATATTGTTTTGTTTTTTGGGTTTTTTTCCCAAAGGCAATGCAGTTGCTGTGGCCTTATTTCTGAATGAAATAATTTTTTATGACTTGTGACATAGTAACCAAAGCCCCAACATAAAGCTAAGCTAGATCTCTTCTCACTGTAGCATTATTTTAAGAAAATAAGACAATAAAAGTGTGTAGATATGGATCAGGAAGGCTTTCTAAATGAATATTTTAAGGAATGGAACTAGATATATACTTGCGCTTCTTTTTTAAAAGAAAATATCTTGGAAAGTAAAATGAGAATATTTTCTTTCGCTTTTAATCAATGTTGAGTATTTTCCTCCCTTCTGGAATCTGATAAAAAAGAAATAGATTTCAGGCTATGAAAGTAAGAGATGTGAAAGCCTTTCAGAAGGTAAGGTGATTTTTCAAACTTAATGTTCCCTAAGGGTGGCATTCACATTGCAATACTTTGAACACTCAACTGTAAATGCAAAATATGGTCCTCATTTTCTTGAGAGAGTTGAGTGTTCAGATCAGGAGCTTATTACACGTTCATAGCCACCCACTGGAGGGGTCCATACTGGATGATATCCAGAAATCCCTTTTAACCTAGATAATTTTGTGATTATAAATGCTCACAAATCCAGTTAATTTATGTTTCTTCCTTACGAGTGTAGTATATACAGCAGGGAGCAACTGGAGACAAAGGCTAAAACAACCTGAAGTGCATCTGTAGATGGAAATGGTGGAGCATATCAAGAGCTCTCTAATACACATGCCTCTGAGACCAGAGCTGTTTGCAAGTACACAATACCCCATTAAACATGTAGCTCTTAACTGGAGCACAAAGGTTCTCCCATCTATTTGTATTTCCATAATAACTCACTGCAATATATCCCTAGTAATTATACATTAACCTCTATGATTAAGCATAACATGCTAGACTGCTGGTGCACTGATGTTGCTGTCACACTTGTTAACACAGCTCTGGCTAACTTCTCTATAAATCAAGATGGGCTCATGCACAGGGTTTGGGTAATGACTGAAAATTTTAGTGGCTACAGCAGTCCCTAGCGTGTTGTGTCTAGGGCCAGGACATGCCTCCAACCAGGTCCTGTGCACAGATGGGGAATTGCCACAGAGCAGGTGATTCCCAGGTCCCCGGGAAAGAGGCAGGAATGGGTTGTGCCCATTCCCTTAAAGACAAAGAAGCAGCAAATACCACAAGCCGTGGGATAGATTCTGAGGCACCTGCCACACTGCTTCAGTGTGTGGGCTCATTCTGGGGGAGCAGCAGGTTTCCAAGCAGTGCTATCCTAGTCTCTTCAGACCAAAAAATGGCCTTGACTGCTTTTGATTTGCTGGTATTGTCATTGCTGCCACTGACTCGTTCCCCTTGTCTGATAAGGATGGCTGGAACAGCTTTACCTGCTATTTCGATGCCTACAATCTGCTGTATTTGTCTAGATAAGCTGTAAAGACAGAAGTAGTTTTATATCCATCTTACATATAGACATAGACTTTAGGAAGAAGGAAATGTTTCATGCTACTGAGTGGGTGGTGATCCTATTGTTTAGCTTGTTTGTAGACAGAGCTATACAATATGTACATAGCAGATGTCTGCGCTGATCAAATATATCACAGTCCTGCTTTCTGTTGTCCTATATTATGAATTTTGTGGACAAATCTTTGGTTTTTGGTAACACAAATAAAGAAACGACAACAATGAAAATTCCCATGCTTCCAGTTTTTTAGCACAAAATATGACCATCCATTCCAAGCTGTTACAATTACCAACACTTCTGAGACAACCCAGTTCTTCTTGCCCAGAAAAGGACAAAGATTATTTCTTTTAATACAAAATGCTTCAGTCGTGTTTTGAAAACTTCATTTCTTAAAAAGGACTTTTTTCAACACAATTTAATGAGCTTTACTTAGAACTTAGTTTTATTTCAACTCTCATTCTAGGAAGTTTTTGGTTTGACAGTAGAAACGCCTGATTTGTGTCTGTTCCACATTTAAATGAATATTCTTTATGGCTCTGTCATCCAAGCCAGTCTCCAGACTCTGAACTACATTAATTATTTAATAATAATAAAAAAATCTAGGTGAAGATTTTTAATCAATCATATAATTCTATTCGTTGAAGATTCACTCAATCGTTCTCTGATGTCACCTTCAAATTAAAGCCACAGATTTTCGTGATGTTTTTGGTCATGATATTATGCAAACCGTCTTCTCTGTGTACTAGGCAAACTGGTATATTAAAAAAACGTTTCATGGAAAGCACACTGTTAACTTTTCTACATAAATTGTTTCAACTAAAAAGTCTATAAAAAGTTATAAACATGCATTTACCTATACAGCCCAAGTTTGCACTTAAGCCAGCCTTCTCCATATCCTGGAGAGTGTGCTGCTGGTGAGGAGACACAGAATAGCACACTAGAACTACCTGAATTACTGGCACACTGAACAGGGGAAGCTTTTCCCTGCATACAGTCTAAGATGACAAAGATATTTAGCAGCAGAACACCAGAAAGCCTAAATGTTAAAAACAAAAATAGAACTTTCATATTGGAACAAAAGAACTGGAAAAACGATTAATGGAGCAAGAGTGAAATGTGTGATTGTATATATATTTTAAAAAAAAAAAAAAAAAAAAAAGAACTTTACAAAATATAATAGTTGTCAAACATACAAAATAAAGTTTATTCATAAGAAGTTCATAAAGGCTATTTATTTGTAATGGTTTAAGTTACTCCTGGGTGGAAACAACAATTAATATAGTGGTTTCATGTTCACCAAATTCTGTTTGCCAAATTTAGTGTAGTGGTCTTAGTGTTTACTTTCTTTTTGTGGGAGAAGATCAGGAGGAGAAAAGCAAGCTCCATCTTGAAACAGAAACAAATAGTTTTACTAACATACACTGAAAGAATGAAAAAGAAAAGTTGTAAACAAAAACAAGCAAACAAAAACACAACATGAAACTTCAAAACACTCTTCTCTTCCCTTACAAAATGTTAACTTTTTTACAAACAACATAGAGAGACACAACTTGTGATTTTCAATTAGTTTCACCATTTAAACAAAACCTTTTATCACTTTGGGAGAGGAGTCACTCTAGAGACTTATGGAGACATCCACAAGACAAAAACAGTCTTGTGGCTCGCAATGTCACAGATCTGCAAGTGCTTGGAGTTTTTGCAGATTGTGCTGTTCTACTTATTAGCAGCCTTTCCTTTGGCTACTCGTGGGCCTCTCAGTGTATCTGGGTACTGTTTAGGAATGCTTCTTCTACTATAAAACAAGGATTCTCTTCTTCTATCTCTAAAATTGTCTTTATCTCAAAAGAAATAAAGACCTCCTTTTACCCCAGGAGCCAAGGGTTTCAAATCACTTTCTCTCTAAAATCATCTTCGTCTCAAAGGCTGAGACCTCCTTTTAACCCAGGAGTGAGGGCTTTGAGATTCTCACTTAAATCTCAATCATACCAATCCCCAGCTTTGACTAGAACCAGCATTTCCCCAAACAACATTAAGATGTTACAAGAAACAGTCCATTTCTCCATAGTTTACCACAGAGAAGTCTGGTTAAAAATGTCCACTTCCTCAATCCCTCCTTCTAATAATCTTTATCAGTTCTTTCACTCTTGATCCACTGACTTCATGTGGTGCCTTTTCTATGTCCACTCTGTCTCTTCCTTCTCTCTCTCAGGGAAGGGTTAGACCTTGGAAGCTTCATGTTGCCAGGAAAGGGTTAAATCTGCCCAGGCCTGCAGTGGCCTTGTGCTCTGCCCTGGGCAGCAGTCTCTCCCCCCGAAGCACCTCAGATTGGCCCGATTTCTTCCCTCCACTCTTTTCATTGGGAAATCACTGGAGGAGGGTGACAATCCCTCGGTGACAATCAGGGCGGCCTCGGCCCAACCAGGCCACAGCTGTTATCAGGGGCCCGGCAGAGATCCCTCCCTGCTCCAAGGGAGATTTTCAAAGTAGTTGATGTTAAGCTGCAACCTCTCCTCTCCCACCAGGAGCTGATGGATCCCGGCCAGGCCTCGGGCCAGCTCCCTCCCCAAAGCGGGGTGGGGGAGCAGCAGGCCCGACTTGATGTTACCTGTCCAGCTGGCCAGGAGGAAAAGGGCCTGACTTGAACACAATCAGGTGTTCAATATGGGTACTTTCCAAAGTTGCATTCAACATTCTCAGTGGTCAAAGGAGATTCCAGTATCCCAGCCTAGCTTCTGATGGGTCCCTGTCCTTTCTAAAACAATTCCAAGGTCCTGACAGGGTGACAGTCTACATTCTTCTTTAACTAAAAACCAAATTGTGCCAACCCATGGTATTAATACACAAGGATACCAAAGTTCCAGGGACTGAGAAGTGTTGGATCTGACTGCTGTTGCACAAGGTGTTGATTACTGGGAACATACCTTGGGTAAGACAAGGCCTTTTCTCATTCTTCTGCAGCTGCCTGAGACCACAGTTTCAGGAACACTGCAAGCTGGAGATCCTGCTAAAAGCTGCAGACCCAGTCCTATCTGCTCTGCTCTCTCTTCTACTCCTGCTCTCTTTCTTCTACTAGCACAAATATTTGTGTCTTCCGCTTGCTCCAGAAAGTTGACTTACAACTCCAATGAATTCCCTGATGCAATTCCCAGCACAGTGACAAAAACACCTGTGTCAGCGGTAAGTGGTGTTAAAATGAGCAGACAGTGATGTGGAAAAAGGCAGTGTGAGATTTTTCTTGGCAGCTATTATCAGTCTAAAGTGTTCAGAAACTTAAAATCTGGGGAACTAGACTTGTCCTGTTTTAGAGGAGATTCTCATCACTGAAATTTTTTGCTCCAGGTCTATATACAGGATGAGGGGTAAAACTGCAGCTGCAACACCCTGAAGACTTTCCTTTCCCTATGCCAGCAGCTGCTGGGGATGCCCCTTCATCCCCTGGTGGCTGTGGCTCACCTGTCCTTTAGTGGCACAACTGCAAACAGTCTGCTTTTTCTTACACTGAAAGAGTGGGCAAGTAGTAACATTTTCCTACATCCAACAACTGCTTAGTGCAAATGCTTACTTTGCCCATACCAGTAGAAAACCCATTGCTAAACTGCCCTTGTACTCCACAGAGCCAAGCACTGCAGACTCCTTACCAAAATAAATTACTACAGGAGAGAAGAGAAGGAGATAAAGGGAACCAAATGGTGAAAATTTAAGGGTTTCTCTCTTCTTTCCCATGCTAATTAGGTACACATTTTTTTACTTTGTAGTTTTTTTCCTTTGCTGCTTCTTTCTCCATCTCAATCTCACCTTTGATTCCATTCTGCCCCTTACAGCTCATCACTGATTGCTGCATAATTTACCCCTGCATAGAATAAAAATGCTAATTTGTATTTGACAATGAAAGACTCCCAAATATTGTCCCTAGCTTTGCCTATGGAATGACCAAAACACTTGATTTGAATCAAAAGTTGTAAGCTCTCTTCAATTCATGGTATTCCTCTTCTCCTTGATACTTTTATAATAATAATACTAATTTACTAAAACCAAGTCCTGTGATTGCTCATTAGCCACCTGAAACTGGAACTTCTCGACCTCTGATGGCCGGATAACACCAGAAGGTTGCACAGAGGAACAAGCTGCAGAGAAGGGGCAGGTGGTTTTGTTTTGTGCAACATATTCAAAGCTCATCATGATTTTGCATTTAGATTTTTTAAGTAAGGTTGCAGAGAGTTTGATAGTAGCAAAGCACACAGCTTTATCCAGCTTCCTAAACTGATTTTCCTCTGAAAATTCCAGCTCCAAACTCCCTAAACGGTTTATTGCCACAGGGTAAGTAATTCATCTATGACTAGTAAAGCAGCCATTTGCCCCCTGACCCCCATGCAGAACTAACCTTTGCTACAGCTGGAACAGGAGGGTTGGACGTGTTTTGACATCTGCCTCAGTTTATGACATCACATTTCTGCAGAGCTTTATGGGACTGTGGAATGGGAAGGTTTGGCACAGCAGCCAACTCACCAGCTCTCCCTGCTGAGGTGACCTCTGGGAGCAGAGCAGTGAGGCCTGAGGATGGGAGGAGGTCTGGGTGTGCTCGTGGCACAGCAGGGCAGCACCCACTCAGATGTGTCTGAGGATGTTGAATTTCTTTTGTCCTCCTGCTGGGCACCTTCAACTGCTCATATTACCGATCCTCACTCCATAGACTCAGCTGCATTGCCCAACTCCACCAGCACCAGGCTCTGGTTTGTGAAGGACTGGAGGAATCTGGAAACAGGGAGGAAGCACGAACAATTAAGAACTATAGAATCCTGAATACCAAAATCCACACCCTCTATAGTAAATTTTAAAATTATATTACTCCCTGATGTCCTACTAAAAGCAAAGCATAAAGAGAGAAGAAGCTGTGGCCAGGTACTACAGATCTGTAGCACTGTTCCACATATTCTTGAAGGATATTATCTTTAAAAATGAATATATTTTGGGACTCTGCTTTAAAATAATTTACAGCTGCTATTTTGGCAACTGAACAACTACTTTTCCTGAAAATCAGACCTATTTTTAATGTATCTGAAGTTGTGTGACTGAAACACATGGAATATTTTGGCCTAGAATATTTAAAATAACTTCCATAATTATGATTTGGAAACTGAATAAAGAAGATACGTCAGAGATACAGCAAACACATAACATGCATCTCAGATTACTATGTGAGCTCATAGCAATGAATCTTTAAGTGTGTGCAAGAAGGATTTATCTTCTGTCTACATTCTTATAGTGAAACCACAAGGCTGACATATTGATTCCTGCTTCTTAGTTTGGATTACAGCAATTTAGTGTTTATTTGTAAAGCAAAAAAAAAAAAAAAAAAAAAAAAATCTGAAGAGATTACAGAGTTTATTCACTGAATTCTTCAGAACCCCTTGAAATGTAGCTTTCCATAAAACATTCTGGGTGAATTTTTAAAATTTGTTTAGGTGGAATTGAAAACCAACTTGGATATATACTGAGCTAAAGAATATCCCTCTTTCCCATTTCACTACTGAGATATCAGGAATGGAGTGTAACACCTTGATTTTTTTTAGTATTTTCCACCCTTTCCCATTTCCACCAACTGGATACCTGCTAGAGTCACATCCTACCCTAATTTTATTAATCCAAAGAAGTGATGTAATTTAGTAAATCAAGATAATTTCATGTAGATTATGGGCTTCCTTAGAGATTTCTTGGTTTAAGTATTGATAATCTTCTTTAATTCATGAAGGCTGGGCAGAGCAGAGCACAAGGGAAACAGGTTTGCCAATAATGGCCAAAGGGAAGTTTGCTGGACCATAAGCCTTTACCAAAAATCAGATAGAAATTGACAATCCTCCCTTTACTTTTGTTTGCTTTGCAGTTCCCCCTGGAATCTGCAATTTTCTGACTGGTTTCTCTTTTGTAGGTATGCCTTCCCTCTTGCTAGTTTAAAGAAGGAACTAGTAATTTCCCAGCCCTTCTAATGGACTCTTGCCTTCAAAAAAGCAGGATCTGAACATTCATTATATTAATAATATATATATAATAACTTATTATATTAGTATATAGTTATTAAAACATCTTATTTTCTCAAAATGTCATAGCTGCCAGTAGTGGAATGTAAGTGAAATGGATACTGTGACATGAAGATATAAAGATATATGAAATTAGAACAGCAGAAATAATTCATTTTTCTATATTTAATCCAGGCAAGATTTTAGGCAGGCTAAACACTGAATTCAAAGTTAAGGGCTATATAAGTGTCTGTGTGTATATGCATTTGTTCATGTACATGAATTCATTAGGGTATATTTGCTTTAACATCTGCTAGAGGACCATTATTATTCTTTAAATCTGAGTAAGTGTTCTCAGCTTCTTTATCCTGTGTCTTGTAGTCTTCCACTGAAAAATTTCCACTGAAAAAGGATTTTTCCTTTTTATTATTTCTCCACAGTCCCTGAAGTATATTAATAGTATTCTCCAAGTTTGATGTTTCTAATATTCAAAGATTATGTAAGATTGAATAGACTATTCTTCCCACCAAAATAATCTTGTTTTAGTTATTTTTTTCACATCATAGCTTTTCTAAATAACAGAATTAGATACTAATAAAAGCACACAGAATTACCTGTGCAATCATTCATTAATAATATAGCCCTTTTCACTAACTTTTTCAGTTCTCCAAAACTTCTAAGCACATTTCAGTTTAACCTGAAGTAATGTAAACAATAATGTGATTACACTTATATGCAACAGCCTGGGGCTTTTGGTCAGTGTTTGAAATTATGCTGCCTGGACTTTCTTTGCTGCCTGCATTTCAGTACTGCCATCTTAGGCAGATCTGCCTGAGCAGTGTGCTCTGGTTTCATCTTTCATTTCCATCAGCTAACTTTGATTTGACAAAGTATTTTCCAGATGGCAAATACAATTATCTGAGTCAGATGAGTATTCAAGGAAAAAAAAAAAAAAAAAAAAAAAAAAAGCTACATAAAATATGATACATGTCCCAATGAGTCCTGCATGTCTGTCTCATATACTAAAGAGTGAAGCTGGGTGCTCTGCAAATTTGAGTAAATGCAGATCTTCATTTGCTGGAACATGATATAGGCTCACCTTTTTTGATACATCCTACTATTGCCAAGAGAATGGTGTAACGAAAAATGTTTCTGTAAACATAGGTTTTGCCACACTTCTCACTGTACACATTGTCAAGTCCTTGTATGCTTGTTCAGATAAAGATTTTAATCTAATTTTTCCAGGAAAAGAGAGATATATACTAAGAATTTAAAGTGTTATAGTGCTTAATGAGACTAAAAATTTAATAATTATACACTAGGAAGGCATCTAGATGATTAAAGAAATTGATTTTCTAGATCAGTAGAAGTTTTGTTTCCCAAAGATTTACAAGTCAAGGAGTTAAACTTCCATAAAAGGTACAAAGATAGGCTGAGAAAACACCCCTTCCTTATATTTAATTTAATCATAAAACATTTAGATTCTGTTTCAACCAATGTAAATACAAACCTGAGACAGAGGAACAGAAATTTTTTAACTTTGTCCACAATATCCCAATTTACTGTAGATAAATTTTTGCTATTCAGATATTCTATTGATGATAATTGTTAGCATTTAATTATATTTCCTATAATTATCTTATATTATTAGTGGAATTAGTCATATTAAGCATGTGAATGTCTTTTTAAAGGCTCAGGGCTTAAAAGAAGCTGCTACTTCAATGGAGTCTCACCACTTAGACAAGGTTTATTTTGATTATGGGAGAAGAAGGGAAGAACGAAGGGCTTATTATCTGCTAAAAAAAGAAGCCTAAATGGGAAAAAACTTCACCTGTACTGGTGGATCAAACAAGCTTCATAACATGGATCTGCTTTTGCAGGGCCTCTATCACCTTCACCTGAATAGGAAAGAATCCCAAATACTTCAACCATTCGAGGAGCAATGATCTGCCAGGAGTTTTACACATAGATAGTGTGTCTGTTCAGTCTCTTGAACATCTTCCCATATAATTTCAGTTGTTAAAAAAATCCTTCCCCTTTTGAACTTCAAAATAAAACAGATTTTTTTTTTTTTTTTTTTTTTTTTTTAATGTGTACTGCCCTATCATTTTCTTGGTTTGATTTCAGTCATATGTAAGTGCTAAAAGATGTGTCTAAACGGATATGAAATTGATTAAGGTGATTTGGGATGAAAGACTCAATAGAAATGTCAAACATTGTTGCTATTCACTTCATTAGTGGAAGAAACTAGTGAGGACTGTCTGCAGTCACCTTCTCATTTAAGACATTTGATTGTTTTCTTAGTTGTTTTTGGGGGAAAAAAAGATAAATTACATCACCCTGGTTTAGCTGGAAATTGCATAATTCTGGTTTAAGTTGAAAAAATCGATTGTATGTTTTTCTGGGGATATTAAGTGTTGGGAGAACATGTGAAACTCCTGTCTCTTAAAAAAAGGAGAAAAAAAAATTTAAAAAAACATTTGGTATCATAGTTCATTGTATTTCCCTATAAGACCAACTATAAATGGTTTATAAATAGCTGACTGCATCACTCCAATTATTGGTAATTTTCTCTCTCTTTTCAAAATAGCTGGCACTGATTTGTTTCTCAGAAATCTATTTATCAGCAATTTCAAAATCTCTTAAAATGTTTTTGGCAATTCCAAATAGCATCTCAGCATGCTTCACTACAAAATTGGACATCGTATTATTGCAGTTATTCTTTGATATTTGTTTATTCTTTATTATTTGTTTAGTACCTCCAGCATGTTCTGTTCTGACAAATTAAAAAATATAAAGGCAGTTAATTTTGTGAAGAACTTTGACCCTGAAGCCAGGCACACAGAACAGGAATGCACTGGGAACTCCAGAAGTAAGAATAGCTTCTGGACATGAGGTTTACTTTGAGGAGGCAAGTGTGATTGGCGGATATGGGGTCTTGGATTCAGCTTTTTAAATTGCATGTCTTTTTGTGAGTGTTGTCAAAAGAATAGGGGAAAATCTTGGCCCTGTTGAAGTCAAAGGCAAAACTTCAGCTGATTTCAGTTCAGCTCTTTCTGCTGAAGAATTTAATGGACTCGGAGAAGGAGTAGTGTTGGAGTAACTGGAATGTGGTGGGTTTCCTAGAAAATGTGTCAGATATAAGTTCACCATGTTCAGAAATACAAGATACTGTTTACAAAGTATGGATTCAGAATATGAGACTTTGGTCTGCGCATGTATATAAAATACTATCAGCCTCTACAGCAACTTCTAATCACACTTTCCAAGCCTTGTAATCTAGCCAAAACAATAACAGTAAATCACTGATATTCAGATATTAGGTTTGTATCACAATAGATAGGCAATTCTCCTGAAAGATCTAAGCCATTATATAGGCTGACAAGGATTTGATCAGTGCTTTTATAATGCCTAATGTATTTTCTGCATTTGAAAGAAGTGGTGGTAGGAATCTTTGAAAGATTTTAAAATGCTGAATAAAAGCTCAGAGACATTTTTCCCTTGCCTGCTTTCACTACTTTCTTAATCAATGATTTCCATTTGTCACTGCTAATGGCATTATCCCTGACACCTTCTCCTGTGATTTTTTTCTGCTTAAAAGCTTTCACATCTGTTATTTAGCCTTCGATCTCCTTTCTGCTGACAGCTGACATTTCATTCATAGTTTTTTCCCTGGCTTCTCCTGGCTGTATAACTTTCTTAGCATCAAGTGTAAACAGAGTAGTTCTGCAGTTGGGATATGGACTGGGGAGGGATCTGTCATATTTTAGCCCAACTGTCTCTGCTGACAGCCACTGTCCAGTCTTCAGAATTAGAGAAGATATAATCAATATCAGGACTTTTTCAAAGTTCCTTTGAAAGACCCTGTCTTTAAAACAAGTCCTAGCATTGTCTGCTGACTTTCTAAGTGCTCCACCATGGCTTTGAAACACTAATTGTAGTTTAGATTATTTTTTTCTCCTGTGTGTTTATCCTAATGAGTGAAAATTAGCTTGAAAGTGTCTTTTACTCATATTTCCTGAATACCAGTTTTTGTCTTTTGAATTTACCTTAACATTTTTGGGGGCTCATATTTTAGAAATAAAACCCACATTACTCCCTCTACTACAATGACATGTAAAAGTGAAAAAAAAAACCCCTGTTTTCTAAGCCAAGGCATCCCAACATAGCCTCAGACTTTTACCCTGGTAAGGCTTTCTCTCAACCAAAAGATGTTTCATTTAATTCCTGTCACTGATCAATTTATAGGTGATGCAGCTCAATAGCAGCATTTATAACCAAATTCAGTGATATTTTATGCCATGGGATGATTTTGTTTGAAACAATTTAGCTGTTATAAAGAAGAACAAAGATGATCATACAGAGCAAGTGAGAACAGCTTTTTACTTAGAATCAGGAGGTTTCATCAATTATTTTATCAGAATTCTGACCTCTCTTCTTCCATCCCCATCTGCTTACCCTCTGCAGATCCTAAGGTTCAGGTTGGAAACAGTTGTTTTACTGAGGGCTGCACTGTTGGTCATGTATGCCGAGATCTATTGCCCTCTACTGGGTTGAATTTCACACCTGTTGTACTTCCCATTCACTTGGCAGGTCCCTGGAAATGTTTCTGTAGAGCTTGATCTATAAATTGCTGCACACATCCTGGAAGTCGCTCCCCTCTTTGTTAAGATTAGAGGAGACCTCTGGTAACTGCTAGTGCTTGGTGTATAGTAGAACAAGAATGAATTTCTCAGACCTGAGGTATCAGATTATCTTGGAGACACTGGTGACCAAAGGCGTGAGTGCATGAGGGCGATTGTTTTGAGATTGTGAAGTTCAGTAGAGAATTTTCCATATGCATTCCTGGGAGACAGAGTCTGGTCATATGTGCAGATAGGAGCTCTCTCAGTGCTTTCTTAGGATAATTTCCAGGTAGATGATACCAAGGTAGATAAGAAGTATTTGAAGTTGTTTTAAAGCAAGCCTGTAATTGATTTTCAGTTGCAAAATGGGCATGAGATGTTCTTCTTAGGTTGCAGTCACAATTCTGTTATATGGGGAGCTCAGGACTTGCGAAGTCCATATTAGATACCATGTATGTGAATTTCTCAATCCAGCAGAAAGCATTGTGAAAGATTTGTGTTTCTTCTCTGTTGATATAAGAGTACCAAAAGATTTAATATTGCAGCAGTTACAAAACTGTTCCATATCCATTTGCCTCTCCTGAAGGTAATTCCATGATAAGTTGAAGAGGATAGTGTCTAGCAGCTCCAAATGACTGCATTATGCACTTAGTGAAATAGGAAGAAAGAAGGGGCGAGATTGAAAATATAATAAGTTGTATATTCTTCTATTCTATTTGTAAAATCTACAAGAAATTGGGGTTCAAATCAGACCTTTTTATGAGACAGACCTAGTCAAACTTGACTGGAGACATCATAGGTTTGTCCTTGAGGTACATCCTTTAAGGAATTTTTCTCTGGAGCCTCTAGTTCATGGCTCTTCTTGCACAGCAAAGATATCATACAGTAAAATTATATTGATTTTCCTTAGAAAAATCATGTTTTTTCTCAATATCTTTGGAGGGGGGGGGGGGGGGTGAATTGAACTCAGCTATTTGCCAGGTATTCACCTAGCTATTATTTCACTCCCCTCTCTTGGGAATATGAAGGAGAAAATAAGATCAAAAATCTCTATGGTTCTGATAAGCACATAGAGATCACTTTGCCATTTATCATGATGAGCAAACCAGGCTTGATTTGGGGAAAATTAATTTCATATATTGTCAATTAAACCAGATTAGGATGGAGGGAAAGAAGATAAATTAAAACAACTTCCCCCCCAACCCCTACCCTATTTCTCCCTGGGCTCAACTTCACTTCCTCATACACAACCACTCCTGCAACTCTCTCCCATCCTGAACTCTGCAAGGGGTTGGGAAGTGAGGGGTTTTCAAGTCAATCTGTAATAGTCCTTTCTCTAGTGATTCTTCTTTCTCCCAGTTTTTCCATGCTCCAATATGGGGTCTCCTTGGAATGCAGTTCCTTCAGAAAAAATCACCCTGCTCCAGCATGGGCTCCTCCAGGGGCTGCAGGTGGATCTCTGATCCACCATGGACCTCCCAGGGCTGCAGGAGCACGGCTGCCTCTCCATGCTCTGCACCACAGGCTGCAGGGGAGTCTCTGCTCCAGCACCTGGAACACCTGCTTCCCCTCCTTCCTCACTGCTCTGGTCTCTGCAGAGCTGGTTCTCACTCGTTTTTTCATGGCTGCTCTCATGGCAATGAAGCACTTTGCCCTTTCTGGAAATTGTTATCCCAGAGGTGACACCACCTTGGCTGCTGTGCTCAGCTGTGTCTTGCAGGTCTCTTGGCACTGGCTGGAACTGACCTTATCCATCTCTTCCATCCCCCTCCACCAGCACCACCCTGCCATGGCTCCCAGTTTCGCTCTACAGAAACCAGTTAGCCAAGTGCCCCTCCGGACAGCAGCAGAGACTGGGACCACAGTAGAGATTAGGGGATGGATTGCAGACTGACCTGGGCATTAGGACAAGGCCCATGCCACAGCACATCCTCTTGCCAGTCCCAAATCCATGGGCAGAGCTGCCCTGGGTGACAATCAGGTTCTTCACAGCCTTGGCAGAAGGAAGATCTCAGTTGGCAGCCTCTGAAACAAAGCACACAGCCCACTTCAGTTCACCCAAATGTTTTAGAGAATGCAGGCAGCACTAATGGCATTACTCCAGTGATTTCCCTGGGAGTTACTTTAGATGATGATGTATCACACTGATCCACGTTTTCATTTAATTTAACAGCAGAAATTGGCATTTGAAAATGAAAGTTTTAGTCTGGAGTCTGTGGTGAATGGCTGCAGGCACTAATGACTGAATGCTTTCCAGAGTGTTCTAAGAGAAATAATCATATGCTACTTCTGCTCTTATGTTACTGCTAACAAAATATCTATAGTATTACCTATTTAACAAAGAAATTTGAGGCCTAATCCTTGTTTCAGTTAATAGGATTTGCTTCTTTGAAAGTGAAGCACAAAGAATATGCTGTATATGTTTTATTTTTCTAATATAAAATGCAGATGCTTTCTGTGAAGCAATTGTCATCCAAGGAAAGTAGAGTTGTAGTAGGTAAAAGTCACTGGGATACTTAGATAAATAACTATGAGAATATTTTGATTTAATTTACACATATGTATGTCTTCAAAAATTATCATACTGGGTCACAGAGGCAGAGGGGGTTTGGGAATGCTTTGAAAAAAGGGCTTTGAAACAAGGGGTCAGTAGTCTGGGGCTGTTGTAGACTCAGAGCTTAGAAGACGAAGTATAGCATTCTAATCTTCTCCATGAGAATAAAAAAAATGAGTGCCTATAGAGTTTTGTGTTTGTTTCAAGTTTAAAGGATGCATTTTTAGAGTGGAAGGTCATGTATTTTATGGTGATGATTGAGTGTAACAGAAGGTACAATATGGTCACAGTAACCATACAAATCTGCTGACATGGGTCATTCTGTAAAACCTGTCCTTTGAGTTAGGTTTTCTATAAATAAGGGTTTCGGATTAGGGAGGATCACCTGTATTGATCAGGGGCAGTTTTTACAGTTTGTATAGCCAGTGTCTGTGTTGCTGTGCCATTCCATATGGCTGTGTTGCCCTCTAGAGGTCGGTCCCCAGGTGAAATCGGCTCACGGGTGTTTCCCTTCGGGTCCCGCGGCATGGCTCTGCCATTGGAGGAAGTCGTTCTTCAGTTGCATCACTGTTAACACTTGTAACTCAATCAATCAGTGAAGTTCACATATTTATTTCTGGCCTCTTAACTATGAATATTTTCGATCTACTTTCTTCATTTTTAAATTAAGACTGGGCATCTCCTTTCATTGGTTGCAAACCAAACAAACCTACCTCAACACAGAAATCAGACAACTGATGAGATCAGGCCTAAAAAGCTCTCCCACAAGGAGAGAAGGTGTCTAACTTGGCCCACCAACACATATTTTTACAAGAACAAACTGCCATGAAAAGTCAATAGAAACTATAACTACACTGCATACTTAAAGAGAAGGTTTCTTAATACTGGACCTCAGTCATCTCTATTTTTCGGATCAGTCACTGGAAAAGCTGCCCTGGTGTCTCACCATCCTTACAGTAGAATTTCTTCATTAATCTAATTGAAATCTAACCTCTTTCAGTTTAAGGCCATATAATGCATGTCTGCTAAAATTTATTTAAATCTATTTTGAAAGAAATTGTCTCTCACAGGTTATTATACACCACAGAAACTGGTTTACATCCCATTATGAGTGAATTAATGAAAAAAAGCCCCAGCCTGTAAATCCTTCTTCTGGCATGTTTTCTTCTAACACATTCAGCCACATACACCTTTTCACACAGAAATATTTCTTCCAGCTTTAGTTCTGCAATATTGTTTGTATTCTTCCATTTCATCATAGAATCAAAAAAAATCATTAATGTTGGGAAGCATCTCTGGAGGTCTCTAAATCCAGCCTTCCTGCTCAAAACAGGAATGACTACAGCAGGTCACTCAGGGTCTTCTCCAGCTGTGTACTGGTAGAAAACAATTATTGGTAGCAAAATTGAAATTTACAAACTGAATTAATTTGACATCAATCTAGTCTTGTACTCTATTTCTCACTGTTACTGCCTGCCTCAAAGGACTTACTATATGCAAAAAGTCTGTTTATCATAAGACAAGTTTGTAAACATTAGAGGGTATCTTAAACCATGAATTATGTTTGGTTGGTTGGTTATGAAATAATGTTTATTAACAGTTAATGACAGATTTACATTGGTTATGACTGTTTTACTAGTCATCAGTCTTGTTATTAACCTCAGTTACATCTAGACTTTATACACAAACACACACAAATATATACAGCAAGGTAATCAGAGTTTAGTCATCTATAGCAGGAAAACGTATTTCAGTAATTGTTTCTGAACTTAATAATCCTGTGGAAGAAATAGAAGGACTGAAGAACAGGAGTTTGTTGTTTTCTCACACACATTTTTCATTCCTATGTGTAATGTTATCTAATCCTCTTTAATTGCACAGGCAATAATACATCATTATATTGACACAACCTTTTTTATATTTTACTGTGCCACATACATCATATAACCTAAAATATTTGTTTTTCTGATCGGAGCTGCGCACAGATTGTGATTTTGCCTTGATGTCCCCTTCTCACATATGGGTACCTTTGACCTGTGTCAGATGGATAGACAGTTCATTTGCTTGTTGCCTCATTAATTAACTTTTACAGCCAGCGTGCATCACCTTGCATTTATCAGTATTGATTTTCATTTGCCTGTACACGTGTTTTTTTTTTTTGTCTAACTGGAGTTTTTCAGTGTCTACTCCAGTGTCTATTCCAGAGTAGTCTACATAATTATGGGAATATCTTGTTACACAAAGGTCCTAAACTATAGGGAAAGACAACAGCCTGTTCTGCATTTGTGAGACAGATATCTTCTGAAGTCTATAGGCTAATTATTTGACCATATTAACTGGAATGACATCTCTGAAGTTAATGTAATTTGGCCAAAAATTTATGCCAGCTGAGTATCTTCTAAGTCTTATGCAATGAATATCACTATTAACACAATTTTAGCGCCTATATTCACATTTTCAGTGGTATAAACCTGTTTCCTGTTCAGACTTTTTAAGAAGTATAACTGAAGACAGTTGTTGATATTCACTGGAAAAAAATGGAAATGTTAGCAGATTGCAAGTGACACATATCAGCTTGACATTTCAGACCAATTCCATACAGAAATAATTACTATATTACTGAAGAATTAATGTGAAGAGTGTGATTTTGGCACCAGAAAGATCAATGTATAAGACCAATTAGAGATAAAAGAAATCACTAAACTTGTTTACACAGCTGGACTTTCAGTCGCAGACTAATCTCTTCCTTTCATGTTCTTTTTCTTCTTTCTTTTGCTTTGTTTTCAGGGCCTGAAATTTAAAGGCACAGGATAGAATATTTTGAAAGTCATTTGCCATTACATCAGCTTCATTTTCCCCCTGGAGTGTTCAATGTCCTAATGTACCATTATAAAGCCCCTTGGAGTGCTTTTGGCTAATGGGTATGGTAGCTGCAGACAAGTTACATAGCAAAGCAGTAGATTTCTAGGGGCTTCTAGGCGGAAGATTGACTTGAAGTATAAAATTCAGAGAAAAAATTGCCTGCAAATAATGCTAGGCTGCCCTCATTCTTTGGACTCTGTAGTATGACTTGGGAAGACAAGATTCAGGCTCAGCTCTAATTGCTATTTAAAGACTATATTTGCTATATTATGCAAAAATAGAACTACTTCAGCAACAGCTGCTGGGCAAACCACAGGTTTCACTGCTATGGGTACAGAGTTTAAGCACCTTTCAAAGAGCTAAAACACTTGATTTTAAATCCTTGCTCTAAGTAGTAAACAAATTTCTAGTATCATGAAATATTCAAAGGCATTGTTGACGTCTCATCAGACAATCCAGCTGTCAGTAGTATGACAAACAGATGCCTTTCCACTAGCATTCTGCCTTTAAATAGATAGACCTCTGAAGCAACCTGTGTTTTCCCAGGTTCAGCATATGGTTGGCTCACTAAGGTGGCCAACCAGATTTCTCAGAAATAATCTGTGAAGTGAGGCTGCATGACTTTTATATCTCTGCAGCACATTAACTTGGTAAGCATGTTTTTTCTGCCCTTGCTCTTTTATCTCTGGAGAACAATTGGTACTGTCAGAGACAGGGCTCTGGATCAGATTGACCTTCAGTCTAAATCAGCCTATTCCTGCATCAGCTCCCGACTTTTCACTTTGACAATAAAGAATCAAGGACTCATTTTACTCCATTTTTTTTTTTCCCCATGAGCCAAGAGGTGGTCCCAAAGATTCCAGTGATATTTGAGCACTCATCATTTCAGACAAGAACCATCAAACCATCAGTGTGTCAGAAGCTGGCTAGGGATGATGCAAGTCTTGGCATTGGAAAAAAAGGCCAAGGCAAAAGGAAAATATTATTCTGGACCTTTCTTTCAGATAAAATAACTGCACAATAAACAACTTAGCTTCTTTCTGTGGTGGTGTGCGTTTGTTTTATCTATTTAATGTAATTTATATTGAGTTTTCTGTAATGGTTTGTTCCTTGTACCCCCCTGTTTTTAGTATTGGTTGTAACCTGTCTGCCCGGAGTTAGAGAAAGTCCATTATATGTCAGTCATCTCTTCCCCCTTTTATACCTAATTGTCAATCTCCTCTCTCTCCCCTTGGGCACCCTCTCTGTCACCCCAGGACCCTTCCCTGGATCCTAGAAAGCTCCAGGGAGGGGGTCGAGTGATAGGCTGGGGCCCTGGCAATCCCCTCTCTTCGTTTTTTGGTTGGCCCCTAGTTATTAGGTTTATACCCCCAGTTATACCCCTCATTATTGTAATTGGCTGACCGGTTGTCGCCACCCCGGTCCCCTCCCCTGTTTTTAAGCTCGTGCACACCTGCTCCCGGGGCTCTTCTGGGCAGGGGGTCAGAGAGTGCCGCGCTCCATGCTCCCCTTCCCTGCAATAAACACCGTTATACCCTGCCTAGAGGAGTCCCCCTTTCTTCGGCCGCTGCGGTTGCGTTCTCCGTCGATCCGCTCATCGCCGGCGTGGGGGAATTGAGAACCCACGGGGAGGAGGTGGCTCACCCGACTTGCTGCCCTGACCCATCCACGTTGCTGCAGTGCATAAACTGAGCTGGCCTGTGGCCGCGCTGGCAAGCGCGAGGACGGACACTGCATCATCTTTCCTCTGGTAAAGCAGATGTTTTGTGAAGCTGGACTTATATCCTATACTCCCTTGTATATGTTCCAGGAGTAATTAGAGGATTCAGCTTTGGTTAGTAAGATTTTCCCTCATTATCCAAGTCGTGTAGACTTGTGCACAAGTCATGTAGATTGTGTCATTCACCAAGTGACTGTTGAGACAAAATTTCTTTGTGCCTCTATAGCTATAGTAATAGAGGGGTTGGAGTCCACCCAGCAGGCCACAGCTTCTTTTTTATATGGTAGTGGAGCATATGCAAAAATGAGGATGTGTAACATCCCTGAGAGGCTCTAATAAATCTCCTAGCAGTTTTTCCCCGCCACTAGCACTGTTATATCTCCAGAACAAGAAGATTTCATTGATGAATGTACACTGTAGCATGTTAGACTTTAGGCTATTAATACTTCAGCATGCCTTTGAAAGAGGTATCTTTCCTCTGCTAAAAAAGGAAAAAAAAACCCCAACCCCTCCCCCCAAAAAAAACAAGAAAGCCACCAAACAAACAAACAAAAAACAACTAAAAACCCAAACACATATGAAAAAATAAGAGTCCATATACTACATACAGATACAGATGTCAAATTACTGTCTTAAGGTATAGCAACCTGCTCTGCAGCCTCCATCTCCACTCCCTGGGGTTTGCACTCAAGACCAGATGTCACACAAAGCATACCTGGATGTATCACAGCTATGAGGCACCTTTTTGGGTCCACTCTGCTCAAAAACTGCATTTGGGATTAGACATTTTCCCTCACTGGTGCTGACCCTTAACCGATGTCCTGCTGGACTGGATGTGCCTGGCCCCATGGCCGTGCTGGACTGAGGCTGACCTTCACTGCTCTTACCAGCCTCCTCTGTGGGAGAGGGCACAGCCTGCCCACCCTCACAGCCTGCCCTTGCCACCAGCCTGCCCTTGCTGCTCCTGGCAGCAGACCTTCCTTTCTGGGCTAGCTGGGCACCCACATGTTAGTGCATGATTTTATCAGTTCATGTTTACTGAAGATAGAGTTAACATCATTGATTCTTGTAGCCTGTGAAATTATGTTCACCAGACCTGGTAAGTTTTTTTGCCCCACACACTGATAGTATATTATTCTCTTTTGGCAGTATTATATTTTGCTTTTAAGGAGAAATTGCTTTGCCCATGTAGAACTTATTGGGTGGGATGTTGAACGTTTTGGCAAATATGTTTCTTTTTCTGCATCTTTCTTCAGATGTTAAACATTATCTTTACTTGTTCTGCTTGCATCTGAATTTACACATATTGCTTCCTGAGCTGCATTTCAGAGGCTGTCAGCATTGAACATCTCCTATCTTCCACAGTTCTTTGTATCTTGCGTTTTAAGTTTCCTATATCCACAATGTCTCAGTAACTGTCTGTGGTCTTTAACTTAAACTAATTTTCTTCCCTTGCTATCCAAATTCGAAACGTGTTTTACGTAGTTAAGTCTGCATCTTTCAATAGCCTCTGTCTGAGTGTTTTGTTCCAGATTCCTTTCAGTGTTGTGTTTTTTATCAAGGGCTTCATTCCCTAAAACTGGGGCTTGGCTGAAGACAATTGGCTTTTATTTTTAACTTCTTCTAGTATCCTCTGTTTAAAATTGTGTTACTCAACTCATATGTTCTATTTTTATGTGAAGTAAGGTTCTTAAATGCCTGCATTACAGCTTCAGTGTTGGCCAAGTCTGGCTGAGTTGACCAAAAGTATTAAAAGCCTCAAGTGCTTCAGAACAAGCTATCAAGGATAAAGCTTCCTAAGCTTCCTCTTGACCTTTTTTTTTTTTTTTTTTTGGGGGGGGGTGGGGTGGGGGGTGGGCAGAGTGGATCTGTCTGTTTTGGTTTCCATTGCTTGCTGATACAGCCTAAGACAGTGTGTTTAAACTTGTCTGGTTGTCTTCCACACTTCTTAAGTGTTTCAGGTCTGGTGGGGGCTTCATCTGCTCAATTCTGCTGCTCAGGGTAGAGGCTTAGCTCTTTCAAAATGCTGTTCAAATAAAGGACTCTGACACCTGAGGTCAAAGCTTTATCTAATCACTTCAACCGACCTCTGCTCGGAGCCAAACGGCCCTGTCAAATTTTTCTCAAAGGTAGTGCTCTACAGCAGGGGCAGGAGTTTGGGTCAGCAGCACTTGCAATCTGGGAGTGGAGAGCAGTGTTTTGTAATACAGCAAGATAAATGTAGCAAAACGCCCAAAGTATTTGTTGATCAGGACTGTGTGTCTGTGGAGTATGAAGATGGTGTGTGAGCAATTAATACAAGCCTATTCTCCTTTCTATAAGCCTCTCAGACAGGCTTATAGAGGGAAGGACAACTCTCAGCTGAAGGGTGGGCCTGAGGGTAACCAGAGGATCCTATAAGGGCATCCCTGTACTTACAGCCAGATGGCAGAGCCTGGAGGCAAAATCCTGTGCGCTGAGATCTTGGGTGTTTATTTAAGGTTCTGGCTTCACCCCACCAAAAGGCCATGATGGGTTAAAAAGGTATCCTCCTGGAGCAGAAGCCCAGCAGTGCTGTTGCAGAACCCAAAGAGGATTGCTCTGCAGTGAGAGAGGCCATCAAAGGCCATTGCCATGTCCCTATATTCTCTGTAGCTGCCTGAAGGGCTGTTCTTTCACATTCAAACTCAGCTCCCCATCCACTTACAAAGTAATGGAGTAGAGGACAAAACCTCAGTGGCCTACCTTCCCAGAAGCTACTGGAAAGTCCTTTTCACCTTATTGTTTTAAATTACTTTTTATATTGATTTTTCCCTTTTGATCTATTAATACTTAAACATATTTCATTCAAAGAAAAAAAAATCTGATCTCATAACTCTACTGATTTTTGGAGTCTGCATTAAAAAAGAACAGTAGTTCTAGAATTTCAGTCTGATTTACTCCTTTCTGCATAAACTACTGTCATAGATGACCTTTCCTCATCATGTGCCTTTGGGGTTGTGTTCCAAGCATATTTTCTAACAGCTTCAGCAGCAATAATAGTAGCATCCAAGTATCAGTTAGCAGTTCTACAATGTAATGTTTTTCATCTTCAAAGCACTTTATAGACATTAGTGAATTAATAATTGAGCATCAGCAACTGAGCAGGCATAAATCTAAGGCATTTGTGGATCTCAATGGAATTGCATTGAGTTTAAAATAATTTTGAAAAACACTGAAATCTTAGTCATTTGAATGCTCTTGAAAAGAAAAGGTAAATAGATCAACATAGGAGATACTCTGTGCTAGTTAAAATGTAGGAATTTCTCAGACTTGTGAGTGAATTTCAAACAGAAACACAATAAAATCTGACCGCACACTGGTACATCTCCAAGAAGAAATTTTATTTGCTTAGAAGTTTAAGCATCAGATATGAAATACTTAGACTCCCTGGAACGTGGGTTAAATCCCAGCAGGGTTGACTCAGCTCTTGATCCGGCAATGCAGAGAAACTGAATTATAATAACTTTTGTCTATGTGACCTGGATAAGACAATGTAAATTAAGATTCTCTCTTCTTTACACAGAAAGAAAACTCACCAGTAGGAACCATGCAGACAGATATATTAAGAGTCACAGTCTCATATTCACCATTTTCTATCCTCAATTTTTGGCAGAAACTAACCTGAAAATGCAGATCAGCTAAACAGAGACTTCTGTTTTGCACACAGTTTCAAAGGGCTGGAACGAATCAGTAAGGCTCATGTAGTCCATCTTGTGCCAAAGCTGCATAAGCACTACTCATGTCATTACTGTCAGATGCTTGTCTAAATGGCTCTTAGAGCTTGCCAGAATATTCTTTTTCAAATAATCCATCACTGAGATTCACAGTCCTCACAGTAAAAAAGTTCTGCTGAGTATCTAACAGAAGTTGTCTTCTGCAGTTTAATCTTTTTTCCTTTTTTCTTTTCCTGTCCTAGACTCCATCTCTGTGGAGATTGATCCCTTCCTTGCATATTTGAAGGTGATTCTCATTCCTCCTTCACATTATCCTCCTTCAGATTTGGCTGCTTTCCCATGGAGAGTTCTTGAAACTGTGAGATATTGCATTAGAAAATAAAAGCAGTGGGTGCATGGGAGCTTACTCTAAATTCATAATAAAGATCCCACTGCTCCAGAAGCAGTCTAGGAAGGAAGTGTGATTCATGATGACCCCATTTCTTCTCGAGCTTCCAGCTGTTCTCCCCACACCCTCATGTACTTTCAGTTTGCAGCTGTACTCCAAGACTCTTTCTGCCTTCACATGCTGCTTCCAGGCATCTCGCACCTTCTGCCCTGTACAAATAAAGGAAAAAGTATCCTTTGAACCATATTCAACTTTATTCTAAATTGAGGATGGTGATGACTTTTGAAACCATTTTTCATTCAGCTGTGTTAAAGGTTGGGGCATCTATTTAGTTATATTTTTCCTCTTTTTTTTTTTTTTGTCTTTAAACTCAGATTGGATTTTCTAAGTGCAATATAGAGCTTGGTGTGGACTAGATTTTGCATCATTAAAGAGAGTTTCAAACCCACATGTAAATAACTTCTTTTAAAATGAATCTTGAGAATATATTTCTCCCCCTGCCTCCACTCCTACGCAGTGAACAAAAAGTGCACACGGCCTTCGATGAAGTTTTAGTGGAATTCACATAGATTGTTCAAAATACCAAAACTCTGAGGGAAAAATAAGCTATGTTTTTTAAGTCGGTGTCCAAGAATTGAAAATGGAAATCAGAATTTTTTTTAAAGGCAAAAATATTTAACTGTAATTAGTATATACCTTTTTTCATGTGATACTTTCAAAAATATGAAAGAAGCCAAACAGAGTAGCTGGCAAATTTCTGACAAGTATAACACTTAAGTTGTTTACTACTTTCCTCTCATCAGTTCCAAGACAGATGCTGAAATTCCTAGTAGCCCCTAGGGGCAGACTCTACAGCAGCTCAGGTGGCATGGCAAGGGATAAATCTTGAGTATACCTTGATGTGACCAAAGCTGGGGACACAGGACAGCTTGGAATACTTGGCAATAAAAGCAGCTCCAAAGGCAGAGGCTTCATAGGGAGCATCTGCTCACTCTGCCTTGCCTGGCAAGAAAACCCACACAGAGCAGGGTCCCAAGGAGGGCTCAGACTTAGGATCCAGTGGGACCTGCTGGTCGAGCCCCTGAGCACTTGATATTTCTTACAGTCTGAGTTCAGAAGGCCACGGTGTTTGGGCAGGTCAGGTTTCCATGTCCTGTCTCCAAGGGTTTATTATCCTTGTATAGGAGTCTATTACCCTACATGCCTTGGAAATGGGGGAGTCGCCTGGGATGCTCTGCCAGCAACATGCTAGCAAAAGCCACTGAGAGAAGTAGGTAAAGCCCATTTGGGGTTTGCTCACATCATTACTTTACAAGCTGTTTGCCTTTTCTTTCTTTTATTTCCCCCTCATAACAGTTGGGGAAAAAAAAAAAAAAAAAAAAAAAGAGTTTGGGATTTTTGTTGTTGTTTGTTTGTTTGGGGATTTGTTTGTTTGTTTGTCTAGGTTGTTTTAGTTTTTTTTTTTTTTTTAGAAATTAAAAGATATTGGAGAATCAGTATGTTGTAACCCAGAGCTGACTGCTCATTTTTCATAATACTCAATTTAATAACCTTAGTCACCACTAATCTAAACTTTATAAGACATATGAAAATGAACTTAGTAAAGTTGTATTTTAATTGCACATCCATCAGGTTTTTATATGTCATTTAGAAGTTTAAAATAAGTGTGTCCTAAACAAAGAAATAACTAAAAATGCATAAACTGTGTAATACTGAGTTTTTCTCCCACAAGGATTAAGCAACTTTGTGTCAAACAAAATAAAAGTCTACAAACTGGCATTACTGCACATTTGGGGGAGAAATTCAGCACATATAATCTATCATAGTTAATATCCTAAATAGCAGAGGAAATAGTAGACAGTAATTGCAATTTCTCTCTGCATGGTACATTTCCACTCACAGAGGCAGATTCTAAAAATGGCAGAACAACTTCCTCATCCCAGTATTAACAATAGAACTTGTGGAAAATAACTGGAGGTTGTGTCCCACTTGGTGGAAATTACGTGGTTAGAGAACAGGTACAGGGCTTGGACATTTTCAATCTGTGGAACAGTCTGGAATTTAGAAGAAAGGGTAAAAAAACCCTCAAACTAAACCCAAAGGAAAAATATACAGAAGCTTATACTTTAGAAGTTAGCAAGTAATCCTTACAATACCCTGGAGTATCATATGGCCTTGCCGTAGAAGCAGCCTGCCCTGACAAGACTGACATATACACAATGTAGAATCTATCACAGCAAATACATTTTTGAATAAAATAGGACATTGAGACAAATTTTCATTCAATATGCTGCTGCTAGCTTCTCGATTCATTGATTAAACCATGCCTTGTCTGGGTTTGCTGCCTCTCCCTGGATGTCCATTCCCCACAATATCATCTTCAGCCCTTTCTCTCTTTCAAGCTCTAAGCATTTCATCTCACACTATCAGATTTGCTGATCTATCAAGGCTCAATCTTTACTCTATCAGAAGTGGCAGTCACAATTGCCTGCTTATCTCTTCCTTCCTCAGGCACCACATCCTTTCTTACGCTGTTCTGCGCTGCCTGCAAATTTTCTTCATCTGGCACTGGTTAAACAATTGGTTGAAAAAACAGTACTCCACACCTGGTTAATGGCGGTGTAGAAAACCTACCTGCCTCTGTCTTCCATCAGTTTCATATGGCATCTAAATTGTTGGCTATTCAGAGGGAGACACTGCCTTAATTACTTATCCTCAAAGTGCTTGCCATGCTGGAGACTGGTTCTTGATAGAGCTTCCTTGGAACTCTACCACAAAATACAGGTCTGTAAGTCAGCTATTGTTTTGCGTTTCTGAGGATATGTATGCGTCTTTATTTAACACAGAAAATAATTATTATTTTTAGTCTAAGAATATGACTTTCTCTAAATAAGATGCATAATTATCAGCTTTTTTGGTATGCATTTGATACACTGAGTTTTGTTTATTAACTTTAAAGTCAACATATTATTGAGACTATTCATTTTTTGAATTTAAATTATTAATATTATAGATGACATAAATGCAAGTAGCTTTCTCACCAGTCTGCTTCTCAGGGCCTTTTTCAAACTCATTCTCCATTTTTCAAATTTCCAGTAAATTTTAAATGATAATCAAATATCATTCTAGGCTTGCAGTTGCAGTAGGGATGCAGAGTATACTACCCAGCTACTAGACAAACACAGGCTGTTCAACATAAGCCTGTACAGACAGTAAAGCTGTATCTTGTATCTCCTCCTTGCTGTAACATAGATCAGTGGTGCAGAGAGCATTACAAGCTACTTTTCAGTCCAGCTTTACGGATCCTTTTTAAATTTTATTGTGGATAAGTGGCAGGCCAAAGTCTGAGCTTCCTGCATGCTCTGCTGACGGTAAAGTTTGGATGTGGGCCTTTCATGTAAAAATTGAACGTGTAGAATAAAAGAAAAAGTTTAAACTCGCCAGAACCCATGTCAGATTCGGTCCGTAACCAAACTTCTGAGGGAAACAAACAAACAAACAAACAACCAAACCAAACCAAACAAAAAAACCCCACAAACAAACAAACAAGCAAAAAAAAACCAAAACAAAACCAAAAGATTCCAATCCAAAACCTGTAAAAATTACTTTTCCCATACTTATTTTTATAGTGAGCTAAAAGAAATGGCACTTTTCTTTCCTCTCACCATTGTTAAAGTAAAATGCATCTTGCAGTATTTTCTCAGTTAAAGCTGTTTTAAATTTAACACACGAATCGACAAATACTCTATTCTCCTAAGATAATTGATCATAAAAAATCAAAGTAAAAGGTTTTTTTGCAGTCTGTGGTGGTTTTCTCTCTTCTAATTTATGAGCATTTGTCCATCTTATGTCTTGTTTTCTTACTTTCATGCCTTTCAAACAAGAAAGAACTTTTCATATTTTCTTATCTACCAAAAAGGACTAAAATAATTGTTATTGATTCAAGTTTAGAGCATCTTTAAAAGTCTGCTCCACAGTGAAGTTTCATATAGGTTTATCAAGTACAAAATCAATTCTTTTAATGGAATAGTTTGTCCTACATATAAAACTATATATTCCATCATTTCCTGCATTGTCTTTGGAAATCAAATTTTGAAACATAAATTGTAGAAATATGTACAAGAATATCAAAATAAGGAATAATTTTTTCCTGACTTAGAGGTCTTGTGCAACAAAAATTTTATTACTGCATTTATGAATTATAAAATCATAAAAATCCATGTGGATGAGACATTTTTTAAGCTTTGATATTAATCTGGAATCTAAATTAGAATTTAAGTTGGTTGGAATCAAAGTCCATATCTACTTTCTGTTCTCTTGAGTTCAATTTTAAATGATAAACAGTAGATGGCCTGCATTTATTATTTATTATAGATATAATATTTTCTGTATTACCTTTCAGATTTCTAGTAATATGCATTAAGTTTAAAGGCAGTTAAATTGGTATTTTTTGCTGTAAGATACTTTTAGTTCTGACTTTTATTGATGCAAGTTACGGATAATTTAATCTGTATGAACAGCAATATTGATATTGATATTGATTTTGTATACATATATATTCAGAGAAGTATATAATGAGAGTTTTGCAGAAGCAAGGGAGAAGATGTATTAGAAACATCTACTATAAGCAATATTATATTTAACATTTTTAGATTTTATTTTTGAAAATGTACATGGAATTAAAAATCATGGAAATACAATTTTAATTTAAAATTATATAATTGTCATTATAAAATTTCAAAATAATTTGCATGAAAAAGTGCAAAGCTAAAATACTGATTTTGATTTTGAATCACTTACAGCCTGACAGGAGTGGTCATTTCCTTCAATAAGCAATACAAAGTTACCATGGCTTGCAGAAGATGTGTTTCTTTAGAAATTTTGTTTATTTCTCCAGATTAGTTGTACAGCAATGGGGTTAAATTTTCTCAAGGTGGCCTTTGATATTTGCACAATGGAGTAAGAGACTTCTTGCTTTTCTAAAATTGTATTAGCAAGGTGGGAGGGAGAAAATGGGTCAGAGGTGCTTCCCAGTAATTTCCTTCTCAGTATGAGACCAATGAGAACAATCCTCTTTTCTTTTTCAGGAAACTTTAACTCACAGCTGGCAGCAACTCCCCACCATAGATGTCACGTAAAAGCAGGGTGTCCTTGAACCCTTTGTGTTTGATCCATCTATCAGTGCCCCTGGAAGGATGCGTCCCTTATGCCCGAGCAGCTGCCAGTGCCCTGCCAGGGGACCCCACCGACCAGACCACTGCACCAGAGCTTGGTTTGACCTGCTATCCAGGGGCATGTGCCCACAGCATCTCCACTCTCACCTGGTATATCATCCATTTTTCCAAGTGTGCTGCCAGGTTCTGCTAATGCCCTTGAAGGACTTGCACTGAGTTTATGGAATAAGGCCCTTTATTAACAAACATACTGGTAATAGAGAACTGTGACAGGTTAAGGTTCCGAGTTTGCTGTTGATAATATACTGAAAGCAAAAATGAGTTTGAAGTGATATTCAGACAAGCTGTAATTACCAAAAAGAGCTGGCTTGAAAGAAATCTTTAGTGTGCATAGAGTAAGCTTCTTACCCAAGAGCCCTCCCTATTGGGGGAGAACACAGGCTGAGCATGTTGACTGATCCCAGAAGTTATAATGGTGTCTTCTCTGACCTTCCTTCTCACCTAAGCTATATTTACATAATTTTCTTTGAGAAAGGGGACAGTTCATGTCATTTCATGTTTAGATGCAGTTTGAGTGACTTCAGCCACTAAGATGTGTAGAGGAGTGAAAAATAATATTTATTTTTGAGTTAATGTGTCGCGGTGCTGTTCCTTGCGCTGATGAGCGCGGCCACGGGCTAGCTCAGTCTCCTGCACCGCGGCAACGGGTGAGGTCGGGGTGGCAAGTCGGGTGAGCCACCTCCTCCCTGTGGGTCTTGGTTCCCCTCTCAGCGACGGCCAGCAGATGGCGTATGCAACCCACGGCAGCTAATCAAAAGGCGGACTCCTCTGGGCTCAGTTAAACAGGATTTTATTCGGGGGGAGAGGCAGCACGGGGCTCAGCACTCTCTGACCCACAGCCCAGAAGAGACCCTGGGGGCAGGCGTGCATGAGCTTTTAAAGTGGGGTGGAAACAGGGGTGGTGACAACCGGTCAGCCAGTCACAGGGATCGGGGGGGTTAACCGGGGGTGTGAACCATGGAACTGGGGACCAATCACAAAATGAGGGGAGGGGGTCTCCCGGGCCCCAGCCTATCACTCGGCACTCCTCCTGGAGGATTCTAGAAGCCAGGGAAGGGTCTCTGAGTGGCAGGCAGGCGACCACGAGGAGGGGGGGGCGGGGATTGACAGCGACAGGTGCAGGGAAGGGATGAATGACAGAAAACGTCGGATTTTACAATAGACAAAACAACCGATGCAGAAGGGAAAACCAATGCAGAACACAGGGGTATACAGTGAACTAAACCATTATAAAAATAACTTAAAAATCTTACAAAAATAACTTAATAAAACAAGTCTCACACCACCACATCTCCCCCTTTTTTGTTTTTTCAAGAGGAGTGGGACTGGAACGGAGGAGGGAGGTCAGCGATGCTGCGTTGGGTACCCCATTTCATGCTCTTCTTCATCTAGATTTCTTTCTTCGTCTTCTGGGGTCCCCTCCAGCACCTCTTCCAACTCCAGTCCTTCCTCCTCATGGTCCTCTTCTGATGGCATGGTGACATAGTTAACTGTGGGGGAGTGTGAGGTGGCAGAAACCAAATTATACAACATCTTTTTTGTACACCGAACACAAGGATAACAAGTAAGAAACAAACAAACACAGCAACCCAGTTTTATCATAGATGAAGCCCAACCGGAGATTCCCCAATTAAAAGACAGTCCGCCCAGCCAGTCCTTGGTCTCTCTTTTGATGTTGGTCACTTGTCGGATGGTGGTGTAGTTGTTCGGTTGGTGGACCGGCCATCCGACGACTGGGAGACTCAGGCTGAGCGTTGCCAAGGCTCCGAGGGCTAGGTGGAACCTCCTCGGAGCGGGGAATCCGGCTCGGGTTGCTGTTATGAAAAACTGAAAGACACTAAACAAATATGTTACTTAAATTTGACAACAGCAGGGAAAGGGATGACTCCGCCCGGAGCTGATGTTCAGCTCTCCTCGTTCGATGTTTTCCTTTTTCGCCTCCACGCTGCTACGGTGACTTGCGGACTGTTGATTTTGCCAGACCCTGGGCTTTTGGGAACATAGGGCCTCACCCACTTAGCTGGAATCCATTTTGGTCCCGTGGGGGTGGACACGCAGGCGTACCCACGTCCCCACGTGACCAGATCGTGTGGTCCTTCTGCCCCTCCAGACCCAGGATCTCTGACCATGACCTGCGGTCGTTCTTTGACCCTAAACAGCGAGCGAGCGCCAAAGTGTCGGACAATGGGCGGATTGAGACCTTCGTAAGAACAATTCAGGAAATTAATGGTAAACAAAGCTCTGGCCAGCCTGACTGATGGTGACTCTGTCTTGAGGACCCTCTGCTGCTGATGTAGTACACGCTTGATGGTCCCATGGGTCCTCTCAACCATGGCTTGGCCTGTGGGGGAGTGGGGGATGCCGGTCTTGTGCTCCACCCCCCATTGCTGCAGGAAGCTACGAAGCTCCCTGGATTTATACGCCGGGCCGTTATCGGTTTTCAGTTCCCTCGGAATGCCCATGAAGGAGAAGGCGTGGATGAGGTGTTTTATGGCATCCCCGGCCTTCTCCCCTGTGTGGGCAGAGGCGAACACGGCTCCAGAAAAGGTATCCACGGATACATGAACATACTTTTGTCGTCCAAATTGTGGGAAGTGTGTGACATCCGTTTGCCACACTTCACAGCTCCGCAGCCCTCGGGGATTAACCCCTGCATGTAAAGTTGGAACAGCCTGCTGGGAGCACGATGGACACGTGGCCACGATCGCTCTGGCCTGTTCCCGCGTAAGGTGGAAACGGCGAACAAGGCCAGGCGCGTTTTGGTGGAAGAGCTGGTGGCTGAGTTTCGCCTGCATAAAGATGTTTGGCAGGGGGGCCATCTCAGCGGGGGCAGCAAGGGCATCAGCCTTCCTGTTCCCCTCTGCGATGAACCCTGGCAAATCTGTGTGTGACCTCGTATGCATCACAAAATAGGGTTGCTCTCGGTGGGAAACCAATCTAACTAATTTCGAGAGCAAGTCATAAAGTGCTATGTTGGACACCTCCTGTAAAATCGCCTGATCTGCTCTGGATACCACCCCCGCCACATAGGCGGAGTCTGTGACCAGATTAAAGGGTTCGGGAAACCGCTCAAATGCCCTAACAACAGCGGCCAACTCAGCGACTTGAGGTGATCCTTCCACCTCGGCAATATCAGCCTCCCACTGCTGAGTTTGAGGGTCCTTCCAAGTCAGAACTGACTTGTGGGACCTTCCAGACGCGTCTGTAAAAACGGTTAGAGCCTTGAGGGGCCTCCTACTGCGAACCTCTTTGAGTGATAATATAAATTTAGTTTCTGAATTAAAAATTTTGTGGGCAGGCCGATGAATAGAAATTTGCCCAGTGAAGGAGTCCAGAGCGAATTGCAGTGCTTCATTCTCCTGAAGCAAATGCTCCAACATAGCTTTTGAAATTTGGCCCGATCTCAAGCCAATTGGGATGTGAATACATTCGAAGTCACAACCGGCCAATTCTCTGATCCGGAACCTTGCCTTCCGGATCAGCTCAGCAACCAACTCCTGTGGCCGGGTCATCCTCTTGGACCGATGATGACTCAGGAAGACCCACTCTATGATCAAGAGTGGATCATTCCCTTCACGGTCCTTCTTCGGGATGCTCTTCCATTGGAAGATCATCCCATGGAGGTGTGGCAACTTTCCCATTATTATGAATTTGAAAGGAAGCTCTGGGTCAATTCTGTGAGCTTGCCTTTTGGACATAGCGTCCTGCACCTTTTCCAAAGCCTTTTCTGCCTCAGGGGTAAGCGCCCTAGGAGAACTCAGCTCCTCTCCCCCTTTCAATAAATTAAAAAGGGGGGCTAGGTCGTTGGTGGTGAGACCTAGCCAGGGCCTTACCCAATTCAAACTCCCACACAGCTGGTGGACATCTGCAAGGGAACTTACTTTTGTTCGAATTGCCAATTTTTGGGGAACAATGGTCCGCCTTCCGATTTCGAGCCCGAGGTACTTCCAGGGCGGCATCCGCTGAACCTTTTCTTCCTGTAGCTCAAACCCTGCAGCAACCAGTGCATCGACTGTCAGACCAAGCACATGGGAAAGCATGTCATCATTCGGGGCGCACACCAGGACATCATCCATGTAGTGGTAGATGATGGCCTGTCCCGCGGCTGCGCGGACAGGGGACAGCAAGGAGGCCACATACCACTGGCAGATAACAGGTGAGTTCTTCATCCCTTGCGGGAGAACTCGCCAGTGATAGCGTCTCCTCGGGGCTTCCCGGTTGATGGTGGGAACCGAGAAAGCAAAACGTGGGGCATCATCAGGGTGCAGAGGAATTTGAAAGAAGCAATCTTTTATATCTATTACAGCCAATTGCCAATTTTGGGGGAGCATAGTCGGGGAAGGCATCCCAGGTTGGAGAGACCCCATGTCTTCGATAACATTATTAATTTGGCGGAGGTCTTGAAGGAGCCGCCACTTGTCCTTCCCCGGCTTTTGAATCACAAAAACTGGGGAATTCCAAGGGCTGTCGGTTTCTACAATGTGGCCCTTGGCCAATTGCTCCTTCACGAGCTCCTCGAGCGCTTTTAATTTAGGTTTTGAAAGCGGCCATTGCTCCACCCAAACTGGTTTGTTCGTCAGCCAATTAAGTTTCTTGGTGGGACGCTTGTCAATGGACGCTGCGGAAATTTCCACTGAGGGGTCGGGTATGTCAATTTTGACCCCCCATTGTGACATGAGATCTCTGCCAAGCAGAGGCTCCTTATAATCTAAAACAAAAGGACGGATGTTAGCCAATTGTCCTTTTGGCCCCTTAATTTGCACTATGCTCCTGGATTGTCTCGCCAATTGCAACCCTCCGACACCTTGAACGTGTCCAGCCACGTCCTGCAGAGTCCAATGTGACGGCCAATCCTGGGCTGGCACAACAGTCACATCTGCCCCGGTGTCTAAAAGACCAGTGATGTTAATAGTTTCCCCGCCCACCCTGAACTCACAGTCTACCCGGGGCCTTTCTTCAGTGATGGCTTGCACAGGGCAAGCCACTGGGGTGTTGTTCGGTCCCCGGGTAGGGATGATTTGTGCGATCACCTGTCCCTTAGGAATAAATGTGGGTGGATGGGTGCAGCGCAGCCAGAGGACGAGATCTCCGGGGTCGTTGACGAGAACCCCTGGAAGAATCTCGACCTCTTGCGGGGTGTACTTACAGTCCCCGATGATGACAAGCTCCTTTCCTTGGACTGGCCAGGCTCCTTGTTCTTTGGTGTTTATGGAAAGAAAGGTCCAATCCGCCGTCCTCAGATAGAGCGCTTCGGTGAGCCGCAGCCGATAAGGTTCATGCCTTGATGATATTACTAAAATTGGCTTTGAAAGGTCATGGTCAGTACTGTATGTCAAATTCGGTGTGTCACGTCCGGTATTATTGCCTGTCTCAGTGAAAGGCAGCGTATCATTGGCGCTAGATGTTTCTTCCCCCTCCCCCGCTGCTTGGTCCGCCCTATTTCTATCTTCGCGCCGGGCGGACCTGCGCTCCCCCCTTAGTTTAACTGTTGGGAGCTATCTCCCGACCCTCCCCTTTTCCCACTCCCCCCGCCTTCCCCCCTTTTCTTTTTCAAGGCCTCAACGGCATCCCGCAGTGGGCAGGTGTTCGCCCAGTGCCCGGGCTCCCGGCAGATTAGACACCGGTTCTTCTGGGGCACATACGGTCCGCGTGTCGGTCCTTGGGTGCCAGACACTGCTGAAACTCTTGGTGTTATTGATTTCCCTTCCCGGTCGTTTCCCTGCATGTAGGGGACCTTTAGCTGACACACCCTGAGCATATCTGGAAGGGTCGGAGGGGGGTCCAGAGGGAGACTCAAAATTGCACTCCGGCACATATTATTTGCATTTGCAAACACCATCTCCCTCAAGATCCCATCCCTTACCGCCACTTCCGTTACTTGCACCTCGATTGCTCGGGTGAGCCGCTCGACAAACTTAGTGAAACTTTCCTTGGCCCCCTGCATGATCTTGTAATAGGGTACGACCGGGCCGTCTGGCACCATTCCAAAAAATGCGGAGACCGCATGCTCCCTGGCAATCTGGAGGGCTTTGATGGGGATATCTGAGGTTTGGTCCGATGGGTCGGCCCATCTCCCCTCACCCATAAGGTGTTCTAAAGTGAGGGGGTTCCCGTTGTCATCCACCGCAGTCTCTGGGTCTCGGAGGAGACTGGGCAAGGCCTCCCTGAGCTGCTGCCTCCATGCCGCTACCCACAGTTTGAACTCTGTTGAGTCAAGCAGGCAGGAGAACAGCTGCTTCAGGTCCGCAGGAATAACGACAGCAGCATCGAGATCTGAACGGAGCAAACCCCTGAAATAGGGGCTGTCCCGCCCATAATCTCGATGGGCCTTGCACAGATCCCGGATGGTGGACTGGGGGAACGGGTGATGGATCGCTCGGACCCGCTGCCCTCCTCGGGAGCCCTTATAAACGACTGGGGATACTGAAGGAACAGGGGAAGGCTGATGCATCCCTGCAGGCTCAGGCCCTGGCCCCGCCCCCTCCGGGCCCAGACCGTGGGAACCGGAAGGGGGAGCGTGGGAACCAGCAGGGGGAGCATGGGAACCGGAAGCCCAGGAGGCAGGTCTTCCGGCAGGGGGCGTGGTTTGGGAACCTGATGATGTCATGTGGGCGTTCCCATGGGAGGAGTAGCTGGGAGGAGCCGAGGGTGGAGTTTTCAGTGAGGGAGGAGGCATGGGCGGAGCCCTTTTATGAAGGGGAGGAGTATAGGAAAGGAAGGGGTTGGAAGAGTTTGGGGCGGGAAGAAAAGGATTTAGAGAAGAGGAAGAGGGGGATGGGGAGAGCCGTGCCATGCGGTCTCCTCCATCTTGGGGATAAGGGGTAGGGGAGCCATTTTGTGGTTGGGGAGTCTCAGCTAGACTAAATCTGACACGAGGTTTATTAACTGGGTAAGATGGGGAAGGGTGGAATTCTTGAGCATCCCAGCCAGGGCTGCCCAAGAAACCCCGAGCAGTCTGGCTAGGACTGCCCGGGCGGGGGGGGTCGAGAATTCCTGGGGGAGCCTGAGCCAGCAGGTTGGGGTCCTGCTGCTCCCTTCAGAATTCCCTTCTGGGGACAAGGAGAAGGGGAACGGGGACAGGGAGAACAGGGGGAGGTTTGCCTAAAACTGGGCTTTTTCTGCACTCCCTTGTTGGTAGTTGAAGCAGCTGCTGAGAGCTGCACAGCCAGATTAAAGAATTTTGTGGCTTGCTTGTCCCCTTGGAGCACCAGATCATGGATTTTGTTTTGTACAACCGTCCAAAACTTGGGGCTGTACACCTGCTCCGGGGACACATGAGGAAAGTGCAGGAAAAGCCACCTCACAAACCCCTTGAGCTCGCCCCTCGAAACCTTTAACTGGGCGAGCTCCACAACCGACTTAAAACTATAATACACACCTTTTTGGGCAGCGGAGAGTTTTGCGCCCATCTCTCCGAAACCGAAACCAAAATCAGGGGCTCGGGGACACCTAACAAATCCCCCTTGCCTGCTGCCCACTCGATGACACCCAGACAAAAGCAAACTTAACAGAAAACGAACGCGGAGGTCACTCCCCTAAAACCGGGCAAAACCTGAAACTCAAACCCGGGGGGTCCGCACCGAAAAATAAAATCGCAGTGTCTAAAACCCCTGTGGACACTTCCACCCAAAAGACAACTGCCCGAAACTTAAAGTTTACAAAACGAAAAAGAACAAAAGAGCACCCCGAGGAGAGTAATCCGCAGGGGGATGAGGCTAACCACCACCCCCCCGAGCTGCGCAGCCTGGGATCCCCCCCACTCCTGGAGGATCCCTCCCGAAATTAGGGTCTCCACACCGGGAGCACCCTCCGAAAGTAAGCCCCCTCACGAAGAAGGCTTACCCCCTCCTGGGATGCGATAAAGCCTGGGGTCTCGAGATTAGCTGCCTGAAGAGGACCTGCTGGGCGCTTCAGGCTGTCCTCTTCGTCCCTTGGGAGCGTGATCTTACGAAGCCGCTCGACCAAGGGTAGCGGGGCGTCCAAGGACTTTTCTTCAGGCTCTTGCAGCCTCAGTCCGTGCCGCGGGGTCCGCCTCGTGTCCTGAGGGTGGGGGCCCCACGTTGGGCGCCAACCGCTGTCGCGGTGCTGTTCCTTGCGCTGATGAGCGCGGCCACGGGCTAGCTCAGTCTCCTGCACCGCGGCAACGGGTGAGGTCGGGGTGGCAAGTCGGGTGAGCCACCTCCTCCCTGTGGGTCTTGGTTCCCCTCTCAGCGACGGCCAGCAGATGGCGTATGCAACCCACGGCAGCTAATCAAAAGGCGGACTCCTCTGGGCTCAGTTAAACAGGATTTTATTCGGGGGGAGAGGCAGCACGGGGCTCAGCACTCTCTGACCCACAGCCCAGAAGAGACCCTGGGGGCAGGCGTGCATGAGCTTTTAAAGTGGGGTGGAAACAGGGGTGGTGACAACCGGTCAGCCAGTCACAGGGATCGGGGGGGTTAACCGGGGGTGTGAACCATGGAACTGGGGACCAATCACAAAATGAGGGGAGGGGGTCTCCCGGGCCCCAGCCTATCACTCGGCACTCCTCCTGGAGGATTCTAGAAGCCAGGGAAGGGTCTCTGAGTGGCAGGCAGGCGACCACGAGGAGGGGGGGGGCGGGGATTGACAGCGACAGGTGCAGGGAAGGGATGAATGACAGAAAACGTCGGATTTTACAATAGACAAAACAACCGATGCAGAAGGGAAAACCAATGCAGAACACAGGGGTATACAGTGAACTAAACCATTATAAAAATAACTTAAAAATCTTACAAAAATAACTTAATAAAACAAGTCTCACACCACCACATTAATGAAGCAAAGTCCACCTTTCAGTTACTGTCTTGGCTATTCCTTTGGCTTAGTTCCACTAGCTGCATTGTTTTCAACAGCATGACCACAGTGCCTTCATGCCACTCCATCCTCTTTCATGTCCCCCTTGGAGCAGTGTCCCAATCTCCCTCGGAGTTCTTGCTCCTAAGGTGGGAAGAGAGTTTGTTCCTGGTGAAGTATAGCAAATGCATTCACTCCTTCTTGCTGAATTTTGTTTTTCATCTTCTCCTCACAATAGGTGAGCAAAGATACAGCAGTATCAGGAAACCCCTCTTTGCGGTTTTTGGGTGTTTTACTTAAAGTGTGTTCTTGTGTTTTGTTATTTTTTGCAATAAGGTGCAACACAAGAACCAACAGAAATTTGAATTTTTTCCTGTTGGAGAGGTTTTGTTTCATTTAGACTGTCAGTAAAAGTGTAACAGCAAGATTTTTTTCTTAATTAATTACTTTCAGGCCAAGTCTTTAAAAATAATTGCTGGAACCAAATTCAAAATTGTATTTATATTTTTTGTCAAGATTACAATGAGAGATTGTCTCTCTGACATGAAACAGAAGCAGGACTTGAGTCACTGTTCTTGCTACTGGGTTGCTTTCTGGCATCAACAATTTTGAGCAGTTGCGCCTTGAGTTTTCTTGTGGGTAACATGAAAACTGAGTAGTCTAACTAGAACCTTAGCTATTAACTTCAGGATTCGAGACTACAGAAAGTTGTACAGGTATTAGAGGGCTTAGAAAGAACTAGAGACCGAGCTTGTTTTTAAAATACTGCACAATCTAAGAATGCCTGTGATTTCTCCCTTCCCACAGAACCTGTAAGTCCTCTCCCGACAGTGTCACTTGGGCTTGAAGAGTACTATCACAGGGATTCCTAATGTTTTAATGCTGGCTGAAGTGAGATGTCCTAGAAACCAAAACCACAAAGTTGATTTTACTCATCCAGCAAGTCCACTGACTTTACTGTAAGTATGTCAAAGCAAATTATGACTAAGGGAATGCAATGAATAAAGTACTTTCTTCCAAAGAGTAGTTTAAAGAAATTAAGTACATACTCTTGTAACTCCAACAGCTACAAGCAACTTGATGAAAGAATTTGTGCAGGAAATTAGAAATTCCATAATAAGAATTTGTAACATCAGATAAAATGTGGCAACACATGGTCAGACAATCCTAGCTCATCTGTCCAATTAGGTGGGCAAATGAACCTATCCAGTTAACATAGAAAGACAGATCTTTCAGAAGGTGATTTAAACCAGAAATCTTATGTTTTTGAAGCTTTCTCAAGGGGAGTCAGCTCTCCATTGCCTGTTGTGGGAAATTAGGGCTGCTAGATAGACAAGCGCCTAAAACTAACTGAAGTAAATATCCTAAAGAGAAGAAATAACATGGAAACTTTAACTCTGATGGATTCTTTAAAAAAAAAAAAAATACATTACTGCTTAATATATTATGATGATTTGTTCAGTGTATGATGATAGATGGAAAATTGAAATTTCAGAATGTGTTTACAAAAGACTGATTGACACAGACAAAGCTAGTATCAGCACCTGGTAGGATAAGAGACCATTGAGAAATTGTGAGATTCCAAAATATTTTGAATTCAGTATAACACTCAATAAAATACTTTGTGACAACTTAGGCACTAGTCTTGTGAAAAATTCAGCAAACACAGACCTAAAGATGATCCTTTAGGAACTTAGTAACCACTATCCCCTTAGATTGTTTCTTGATCTGTTTTCCTTTAGCAAGTTATTTTCCCAGTTGATAACTTCAGCAGTCTGCTGGGTGTAGCATCAAAAATTTGGCAGTATATTCCTTAGATTTGTAATTCAGTTTCATACAGACTGTATCCCATCACTGACAGCCATGTAAATGTAACTAATGAAATCAGAAATCCAACAATGGCTTAAGACGTGTGAGAGGAGAATCAGATCCTCTCTCTCCCTCCCTCCCTCCCTCTCTCCCTCCCTCCCAAATGTCAGCTAAATAAGCTTTCAGGCTTTTGAAATAAATTTAAAGTTCAGATGTTATGTCTTGACAGTGCCAAGATCCTATAGAACACATCTGCCCTTCATTGTGCCTGTTCAGGATTCATCTGAAGGCAGAATTTAGATTATATACTGAACTGGGACAAACCTACAACACTTATTAGTATGTTTGGGAACTGGAAATACATAATGAAACTGTCAGCATAATCTAAATCATGAGATAGATAATTTATCTGCTGTAACACTGAATTAAGAGTGTTCTCCCCAGTGCTCAGAATAATTCTCTGCTTTATATACTTGTCTTAATGCTGACCACATGTTGGGCAATGTGTTTGTAGCATTTGCCCCAGTGTTTGATTTTTGAACTGGCATGCATTCACCACTCCAAGCAAGTAAAATAATCCAAGGGAAAAGCACAAAATGCCCATTAAAGAAAACAATTTCAATAACAAGCTGAGCCCCTCAGGGACTGAGCTATTACAAAAAGCAATCAGAAACATGGAGGGTGGGATCTTGTGCTTTTATTTTTATTTAAGACATCCACAAGTACAAGACACAAAGCCAAAAAATGGGGAATTTGGTTAAAAACCTGAAGAAAGATAATTCATTTCTTTGTGAAGTTAACAACTACTGTAGATTACAAAATGAGCTCTTACCAAAACTGCCAACTATAGAAAAAAATTCCTTTGTTCCAGAAATCCCTCTGGGATGACATCCTTTACATATGTTAATTTCTGTTAAGTTATATGATGTTCCACTAATGAATGGAAGAAAAATGGTTAGATGGCAATGACAGAGTCAGCCAGAGTGGAATCTTTCATTATTGAGAGCTACGCATGAAAGGCTGGTCAGTATTTCCATTAAAGCTTGCTATTTTCAGTAGTCTAGGCTGAGACGGAAACAACTTCTCCAAGTGATTATTTAGGGTTTCAGTGTGAGCACACAGTCTGATTTTACTTATTATGACTGAAAGAATTGTAATATAAAAAGGAGAAGAAGTGGTTAAACTTAGCTGAGTTTGAGTTATTTAGTTGCATAATATTACAAGATTTGAATCCTTTACTGAAATGCAAAATAACATAGTCTAAACCTGGACCTCTAACAAGAACAATGAACTAGTAGATGAATAACATTAAAGTGAATTTTTCTGGCAGTGACTGTGGCACAGGCTTTGTGAGTTCTTTGGGGCAAGACAGTTGAGCTTTCTGTGTTTCAGTTTCTAATTTTTAATTGTTGTGTTTTGGTATAATGATGTCTTATATTTTATTTTTCCCCTTCCCGTTCCCCTTCCCATTCCCCTTCCTGTTCCACTTCCCGTTTCCCTTCTCCTTCCCTTTTCTTCGCCAGCTTCCCAACTATAAAGTCTTGATATCCAGTACCAATGATCAGAAAAACTGCTTTCCAGCAGTCTTCAATATACTGCTTTTGTAATCTCTTGAATGATGAATATGTTCAGTTTCTGGCCTCCTTTTCCTATGGTAAAAGTGCTATCTAAAAATCAGATTACATCCTTCAATTCTGCAATGAATGTTCTGTTTCTTTCAGATATCTAAGACCTGTATGTCTTGCTGTTGGGTGATGTTGCAATGTGCTTAGGTTAGTCTTGTGAAGGAATCTTTATTCCAACCATTCTTTTAAAATGTCTTTCCAAAGCCCAGTCTTCCAGATAGCCATGAAAAAGTTATATAAATAGCATCTTACTAACCATATTTTGGTAAGTTTATTAGTTTATTGTCCTGAAGAAATCCTAAACTCATGAAAAGAATTAGGAGGACTGGTTCACCTACTTGATTTAGTCTAACAACTTACCTATCTGGTATTAGGTGCTAGGGGTAAAATTTCTACTGAACAACACGAAAATTACGGGATAATCAGAGCATAAATGTAACTAAGACTTTTAACTTCCTGCCTGCAGAAGTGTTTCATCCAGCTGACTGTGGGGAGAGTTTAGGTGGAATAACGTGTAGTATAAGTGCTTGAAGATAAGTGCTACAGATACCTCTGTAATTTATTTTCTGAGAAAGAGACAAATCTGTGTACATTCTTTATGCTCCTGGTTAAAGAACAACTAACAGATTCAATCCATTCTTTGCCCCTGACAATGGGACACTGACACATAAATTAGTCTCTTCTGTAAAGGAATGCATTTTTTTAATGTATATTGATGAATAATTAGGAAAAACCATCTATACAATACCCTGTTCAAATTGTCCAACCTTCAAGATCAATGAATGAAATAATTCCTGCTGTGTCTGTTTTCTACCTGTTAACCTTGTCCTTCTATTTATTTGGTCTGGTGGCTGTTGAAAGGTCAGAAAAAATGGTAATATGATCACTTTTCTGGAGTATTTGGTCCTTTTTTAGCTGTCACAACCCATCTCCTTTTCACTGAGGTTTATATTTTTCTTTGTGATTACTTCTCAGTAATGCAAACACATGTGGAAAGTGGAATGGGGAATATTGGAGGTGGGATGTGTACAAATTCATCAGTCAAGCAGCTACTTCAAAAGAGATCATAATGGAAAAAGGATGCTCTTCTCTCAGAAAGTGGTCTTTTGTTATTTCTTTACTAGTGCAAGCATCTTACTTAACATAAACTTAGTTTAGTGTAAGCAGAAATGAAATTTGGGAATATGATTTCCCAACTTAATTTCTCCCTGATGTGGTTCATGATTGAGCAAAAGTAAAAGATCTTCCAGTCACCAAAATCCTCAATCATTTTGAAATGTATTCTAAAGTTAAAGTAACTTTTTAAACTCTCTCCACCATCCTCGCCCAACCCTTTTGGTGTTCATCGATAATATGTGATATCCTCTCTCTTGCATACATCTGCTAGGCCTTCAACAGAGAAAATCAAAATATCAGCAGTCATAATTACATGTGATATGTGTTGATATATGCTTTTTACTTCACTCTCCCGGATCAATGAACAAAAAACTCTATTAAAGTTACACTCCAGGAAAGTTCACCAAAGCATAAAAAATACCAGGCAATTCATAGCTAATTCTTAATCTCCTTTCTAAAAGTGAAGTATTCTTTATAATATGTAAGCCAAACAAATCAGTTGTCTATTATCTAATGGCTCATTTACCAATGATCCAAATGTACATCTTAATTTCTTGTATAGTTGTTTCAGCCCATTACTGAGGATAATGACTGCAAAGAACAGAAAAGCTGTTGGCAAATCAAAATTAGTTTTTCTGAACTATTTTAGTTTTCTGTACAGGGATCAGTTGTTCCATGCAATTTTCTTCTTAATGTAAGTGCACAAAAAGTAGTAAGATTAGCAGATAAAGAAAATTTCAGGGTTGTACATGCTTTACCATCTTTGTACTTCCACAGAAAAAAACGTATCCATTTATCGACTGTGTCTGGTTCCGTCCCGCACCGGGCGGGAGATGACCTCTGGCTAGCTCGAGTCAACACAGCCACAGAATGGTCCCGGTTCATTTCGGCTTCTCGGCTTAGCAGCTGGACCTCAAAAGTGTTGTGACAGCAACAGCAGCAGAAGAGAAAAGGCTGGCTCTCAGCTTAGCAGGTTAAAAGATGTTTATTAGCTCCAGAGTTGAGGAGCAGAGAGGCTCCGAGCTCTGAGCTGAGAGCTCCGAGGCTGAGACACTGAGAGAGTGAGAGGCTGAGAGAGTTTTTTCCTCCCTCCTACCCGCTATAAGCGGGGGAGGGGTTCCAGGGAGAATAAAACAAGACAACAAATCAGGGGATTCAGGGGGTAACAAGGTGTGCCCACCCCCAAGCCTTGGACCACTAAAATCCAAAGTGAAAGGAATTCCCCCCAGGGGACCTATCACCTGAAGCCCTCTCCCTGAGATTTCGCAATCTGGGAGGGCTCCTGGAGAGACAGGCTGCCCCAGAGCAAGGGGGGTGGGAGGACTGACACAAAACACCTTGTTATACAGACAACACAAAAAGGGTTACAACATTGGGGATACAGTGAAATGAACCATAACATATACTTCTTATAAAAACCTAATAAAACAGTTCTGCACCACCACAATCTACAGATATTCTCATCAGGTTTAAAATAGATAGGTTTTTTTGTGATTGAAATAAATGATGTAGATTGGATTCATTAATATTTTCCTGATTTTGTCAGACTGTTGAGATGACACTTTCATCTTACAGTCATGGTATCATCAGGGTTGGAAGGGACCTCGATCATCCAGTCCAATCGTCCACCCAGCACTGCCACTGTAATCCCTAAAACACTAAATCCAGACTACCCAGTGCCAGATCTAGACCCCCTTATTGAACCTTCTGCAGTTGTCCTCAGCCCATTGATTGAGTCTTTCCAGGTCTCTCTGTTGATCCTTCCTCTCCTCAAGCAGAGCAACACTCCCAGCCAACTCACTATCATCTGGGAATTTACTGAGAGTGCACCCAGTCCCCACATCCAGATTGTCAATAAAGATGTTAAACTGGCTCCAAAACTAGCCCTGGGGAACACCTCTAGCGACCTGCCACCAGTTGGATGTGGCTCCAGTAACCACAGCTCCCTCGGGCTGGCCAGCCAGCCAGTTTTCTACCCATCGAAGAGTACACCTATCCAAAAGAGGAGCAGAGAGTTGTTCTAGGAATATCTTGTGGAAGATGGTGTCAAACACTTTACTCAAGTCTAGAGAGAACACATCCACCTACAGAAATGGATCAGCCTGTCACAGGAGATCTGACTGGTAAAGCAGGACCTGCCTTTCACGTTGGCTGGACTTGATGCAGCCTTTCACATTGTCTGGTTTTCTGCATGTGCTGTGTAGTGGCATTCAGGATGATCTCTTCCATAACCTTGCCTGGAACCATGGTAAGGCCTGTATTTCCCTGGATCAGCCTTCCAAACACTCTTGTAGAAGGGTGTTACTTTTGCCAAGTTCCAGTCATCTGGAATTTCTCTAGTTAATCAGGACTGCTGGTAGATACTAGAAAGTGGTTTGGCAATTTTTTTCTCCAGTTCCCTTATAACTCTGGGGTGGATCCCATCAGGGTCCATAGTGAATATCATATTGGCAAGGCAGGTCATTAACCATCTCTTCCTGGACTGTGGGGGCTTCATTCATCTCCCCATCACAAACTTCCATCTCAGGGAGCTGGGTATCCTGAGGCAACCACTTAAGCACCAAGGCAATAAAATTATTAACTACCTCTGATTTTTCCTCATCCCCTACACTGCATTCAACCAATGGTGAAAGCACTCCTTGACTCTCCTTTTGATGCTAGTGTATTTATGGAAAATTTTTCAGTTTTAACTGTAGTGGCCAAATCAAGTCCTAACTAAGCTTTGGCTGTGTTAATTTTCTCCCTATGTGACCTCACCGCATCTTCATTGTCCTCCCAATTTACCTGACTGCGGTGGTGCAAATTTTGTTTTATGTTTAATATGTTTTGTATGAATTCTTGTGATGGACTGTTCCTCTGTACCCCCCAGTTTTCTCCAATGGTTTCTCCCCCACCTGTTGTTTGTTATATAACTGGCTGTTAATTGTCAATCATCCCTTCCCTCACCTGTCCCTGTTAATCCCCTCTCTCTCCTTTTGGGCCCCCTGTCTGTCACTCTGGGGCCCTTCCCTGAGTTCTGGAAAGTTCCAGGAAGGGCGTCGTGTGATAGGCTGGGGCCCGGGAGACCCCCTGCCCACATCTTGTGATTTGTCCCCAGTTATGAAGTTGACTCCCCCGTTACACCCCTCTGACACCCCCATTGGCTGACCTGTTGTTGCCACCCCTTGGTCCTCCCCCGGTTATAAGCTTGTGTCAGAGCCCTGGTTGGGGTTCTCCTGAGCAGGAGTGGAAAGGTGCGGAGCTCCTTGCCGGACTCCCCCTCAATAAACAATCAGTTTTACCTCCTCAAGAGAGTCGACTCTTTACTGGTTGCCGCCATCATCCACCGTGTTATCAAGTCCTGTTGCCGGCTGGGGAAACAAGGCCCCACATGGAGGAGGCTGCTTGCCCGGTCCTGCAGCCCTGACCTTATATGTGTCAGCCGCAGTGAGAACTGAGCTAGCCTGCGATCTGCATCTCACTGGCGTTCCTGGGACACTGTGACACCTGACCTTCTTTCCAGAGATGATAAATTCTCTTTTCCCCCCAAGATCCAGCCAAAATTCTCTGTATAACCAGGCTGGTCCTTTTCCCTGATTACTTATCTCCTGTAGCGATGCGTGCAGTTGTCTGTTCTGTGGAAGCAGATCGAGTACATCCGTATGAATGTTCTTTATTCTACATAAGGCTGAAGATATTTTAGGCCTTCTCCAATTCTTTTATTTTTAGTGTGAGTTCTGATGGTGGTAAAATATATGTCTCGTTCCAGACAAGCTGTTTGAGATGAGTACCACTTTTCTTTTTCCTCTGGGCATTACAACAGGATCCCTGTAGGTCATAAAGATTAAAAGAAGTACTATTAATGCCCAAGGCAACAAGGAAATATTCTATCCATTCAGTTAGATAATTAAATTCATAGCAGTTAGACACATACCATAGAATCATAGAATCAATTATAGAATCATTAAATGGTTAAGTTTGGAAGGAACCTTTAAAATCATAGTTCCAACCCCGCTGCAGTAAGCAGAGACATCTTCAACCAGATCAGGTTGCCCTGTCCAGCCTTACCTTGAATGTTTACAGGGATGAGACATCTACCACCTCTCTGGGCAGCCTGTGACAGTGTTTCAGCTCCCTCACTGAAAAAAATTTCTTCCTTACATTTAATGTCAGTCTATCCTGTGTTAGTTTACAACAATTATCATTTGTCCTATAGTTACAGGCCCTACTAATATGTCCTTGTCATCTTTCTCATAAGATGCCTTTAAGTATTGAAAGTTTCCCTAGAGCCAGCCTTCTCTTCTCCTGGATACCTATTCCTGAACAGTCTTGATGATAAAACCTCACAGGGTCAAAAGCTTCATTTCACGCTTACAATAGTCTCAGCTATTGTGATTCCTTTGTGGAATGCAAAAATAACAAAGGCAGGTAGGTTCATAATGCCTTAACTTCTTATTAATAATTAGCTAAACTGCTATGAAAATCTGTTCAGGAAATCTGTGTATGTTGAAAGGAGATTTTCTCTTTCTAAACCTGTAGAATATGAATAACCTGTGAATATGTTACTTGTGTATACTTAAAAAAAATCTTGAGGATGAGGCTAACAGCACACATACTGTACAAATATTTAGGGAGACAAGTTCCTTGCTAAAAGAGCCAAAAGAGAATATTTAAAATACTTAAATTAAACTGATGTAGTAACAATCACATGAAGTGAACAATGAATGGACCTCTGCTAGACAGAAAAACAGTCTTTGACCAAACACGCATTTATGTGTCTTCCGGATTAGTCAACTCTGCCATAGGTTATCTTGCCCATATGATACATAAGAAAACAAACATATTAAACTAAGAAAGACAACAAACAAAGAACGGCTTTCAGACCAATTGATAACAGCTCAAGATTGGATATAATCATGGAACTTATTACATTAGAAATTCTTGGATGCTTTTCTTTAAATATATATGGATAAATTTGATAGTTTTAGTTTCCCTGCATTATAAAGACTCTCTAAATTATTCAGACATATTTTCTGCTTCTTGTCTGGAATGGCTTGAGCAAAACATGTGTCTGTTGTTATTCAGACAGAAGAAATGGAATTGGCTCCCAATATAAGCCAGTTTCTCATTTTGTTCATGTTTAGGAGTCTTCGTATTTCATCATAGGAATACAGTAATCCTACTGGTTCCCCTGTTGTACTCTCCTCCCCTTTACTCCTCCCCAATTGTATCCCATTGACTAATTGTTTGCATCACCCCTACCGCCACCCCTCTGTATAAAACCCCTTGCACATTCGTGCTCCCTGCCTTTTTCCCTTGTGGACCCCTTCACAAATAAAGCTGTGGATTTACCCAAGAGAAGAAGCTTCATCTCTTCACTGAGATATAACACTTAATAGATATTGACATTTCTTAGGACTGAAGTACCTGATTCATAAAAGTAATTTTCACTTATTTTGAGTCAGTGCCTGTCATTTTTAGATAACTAAATGCAGAAATTGCAGACTCGGGCCTCTATTGACCTGGGTTTTCATCATTCTTAATGGCTTTATACTAATTTCCCTGTGTGAGGCATGTGATGAGTCTGTGAATAATCCTGACATGCTTTTAATTCTGCCTTGAAGTACCACTCTAGGTCTAGTGGAAATGGGGATGGTAGCTTCATCTTGAGCAGTAGAAGGAAAAGCAGCATTTGGGATTGTGTGCCATTTCCTTCTTTATTCTTAAAATTATTCTGTAAGAGACATCAAAATGCTTCTTGTTCACTGTGTGATTATGTTCTCTGAGGAATTAGCAGCGATTGACATAGCATGTAAATTACGATAATGAAGTACATATGCATAGACACTATTTGAAGTGCCCAAGGTTAATTTCTGTGTAAAATAATGGTATGTTCTCTTGAAAATCGATCTGTTGTATGGAAATTAAGAGAGAAAATTAATTACAACATCTTTAAAAATAATCAATGTACCTATTCAATGATTATATATAATAGATGCCCAATTTGAAGTATCTTCAGAATACATATAAGTTATGAAAATAGCATCAAAATGTAAAGGTATTTGCAATAATCTTGTGGACCATTTTGTTTTGTAGTCAACCAGATGCTCAGAATAAAAAAAAGATAAATCAATAAATTAAATCAATAAGAGAGGAAAGATCCTCTTACGGCTGAGGCAATGGATTGAAAGTCAGGAAATTTGATTTCAATTTTCGACTCTGTCACAGGCTTCCTGTGTGACCTTAGGTAAGTTATGTTTTCTCTCCAGACCATGTTTTTCATCAATTTAGAAGAAGAAGCAATATTCTTTCTCCCAAACTGTTCTCAGGCTTTTTCTTGTAAGCTACAGTATATGCAATGTTAACCTGAAGACTGCATTAAACACTTCATACTTGAATTTGTAAGGTCTCACTTTACAGTACCTGGGGTCGCAAGCTGAAAGGCTGAGTCTGCCTTTTGAACAAGCCCCAAGGCAGCATCCACTTTCAAAGTCAGCATTTTATTGATGAGACCCTGTGGTGTTGGCCTTGGATAGATTTTCAGACAGGTAGGTAGACAAGCTGGACTGGCACTACCTCTTGTATATGTGCAAGGAGAGGCTTCTTGTAGCCTCAGTACTGTGTTGATCCAGCCAAACCTTTTCCCATGCACACTGCAGGGCCTTGCAGACGTTCCATGTGGCTGACATCAAACAGGGGTGTTAATTGTGTTTCTCCATCAAATGTGTAGTCATATTGTTACCTAAATATTGGTGTTTTGTTTTCTTCAGCAACCTCTAGACACTGAATTAATACAAAGAACACTCAGTGAAATTATGAAAGTTCTGAAGAAAAAAGTCATTAACAGATAGTAAATCCCTCTTATCTAGATAATAAAATCACTCACTTCTATTTTGACACACATCCTAAGTTGGTCATTGGCAAATACTTCCCTATAAGGATTAGACAAAAATGTTTGAATGAAAACTATTTCTCTTTTTAATAAATCTGAGTGACTGTGCTAATGGTTCATCATAAGTAATTATTGTAATTTGGCAATGTATCAGGACATCCATTTTATCTTTTCATTTTGTATGAATTGGAGATAATAACCAGTATTTCTGAGAATGCAATCGGAATTTCATATTTTACTTCTATTTCTGTTTTTACTTTAGATTTTCTATTTTAGGACATTTAAGATACATTATTTTCTTTAAAAACATGATTAAAGCCCTAATTCTACAACAGTAAAGTGCATTGGAATTGTCTTTGAACTAAGCATATTTGTAGCAATGTGCAAAAAAATTCAGGGTGTGTTACTTTGTGGCTTTTTACACAAAGACACACACATCTGTGGCAGCACCTTTGGCTCTGTACGGGGTATTGGGGCTAGCTCTGCAGCCCGGAGCTGCCACAGGAGTGTGGGGAACTGTGCTCCCACGGCAAAACCTTAGGATGCACAGAACCTGTAGGTGCGGAGGCGCACTCATGCAGCCTTTGGCTTTTACGAGGACCACAACAAAGGATTGAGGAGACCTTCTTCTCTCGGGTAAATTCACAGCTTTATTTGTGAAGGGGTCCACAAAGGAACAAGGCAGGGAGCACGAATGTACAAGGGGTTTTATACAGAGAGGGGAGGCAGTAGGGGTGGATGCAAACAATTAACAAATGGGATACAACTGGGGAGGAATAAAGGGGAGGAGAGTACAACAGGGGAACCAGTAGGATTACTGTGTGGGAGGGATTGTATTACAAAGTCCAATGGGGCTTTGAAGGATACATGACAAACACAGAACTTTCCAGATAAGAAGGATAGGGTTTTTGACAGGGAGGATGGGCAGGGTTTAGGTGATGGATAAGGAAAGGGGAGTATACAAAATCTGGGGTAAACCATTAACATACAAAACATAGGGGAAACTGGAATGAACTATTTAAACAGAACACAACGCACATACATCAACAGTTTCAGAAAAAATAGGTCTTTATTTCTCTCTTTCACTGCAAACTCTCTTCTCTATGAATCTGTCACTTGTCAGATTACATGTGAATATCGCCAAACAGAGGAATCCAAACGGAAAACAAAACCATTAGTATAGCATAACTATCATAAATCAAGATTATTTTGTATTTTGAAAACATACAGGAACATTCATTCCTCACAGCGGAAGATGTTTTAAAATAAACAGAAAATTATATTTAAAAAATTTATTCTATTCATTGAATCGCCAAACAAATTCTGTTTTACCTTTGTGGGACTTACACATAGAGATACATATATCTGTACTTAGGGTTGTTACCTAGCCTCCTTGTTTAGACAGACATCATACATCCCACTCTGAAGGTGTGATTTATCTCATCTAAAATCAACATGCATTAACTGTCTACGTTTCTCTCCATAATGAAGAATTTCTTCTCGTAATGTAGGATACTACCAAGTGTAGATAAGATGTAATTCAATACTTGCAGTGAACCCAGATACTTGCTGTTTTTACAGATTACTACCTATAATAAACATTTTAAACCATTTAAGCAACACATCAGCACTGATAGTTGGCACCTTGTATCCTTCACACTCTTGCTGAAATGTGGCCGTTCCTGAGATGGTGATCGACCTCAATGTGTGGCAAGTCCAAAGTCCATAGCAACGCCCAGTGTAAAGCAAATACATCCTCAGCTTTGTCAAATCAGCAAGGGCCTTACGTTTCCCTCATGGCTCAGAAATTACACTGTGTGGTGCCTGGTGTCTAAGCCATGGAGTGTCACAAGAAATAAAAATCTCTCTTAAGGATTCAAGGATCATCCCATATTGCAAAATGTAGTAAAGGCAGAGAAAATTTACTTGCGGTCCAGATCTAATGTACAGATCTGCTATTTGAATGTCCTTGATTTATACTATAAACATTCATGACGCTATTGGATAATATTTTTTCTGGTTTATTATTATTATTATTATTATTATTATTATTATTATTATTCCAGCCTTCAAGTAAATGAATTGTTAAGAGCTCATTAAATTTGCAATATTTCTTAAACAGCCTTATTATGTTCAACTAGAATTTTTCATGGATATGTAGAATCCCTTAAGATAAGAAGGAACCATTATATTAACTGGATTGACTTGAATAATGCGAAGTGTTGAACCACATAAATTTCTCTTACAGTGAGCCCTCTAAACTTTTTATGTCTGATTCTGGTTCCATGCAGACATATTTTGTATTTTGACACATCTTGATTTGATAAAACAGAAATGGACAATCTGCAACTTTTCTCGGTAGTAGAGTGTTCACACGATGAATTTTCCTTGCAGTTAAAAATGTGTGCTATTCTTACTGTAGCCAAGCTGTTAAAGTTAATTCTACCTTCTGCTTCATTTTTTTTTTAAGGATACTCAGAGCTTTCTTAAATAAATTCCTGTGGGGTTGCAATTTCCATGATTGTTAGCAGCTTAATGTTTAGTTTACTCATTGGAGAAAATCACTAACAAAATTTTATATCTGGGGTCTGACCTATGGCCCTGAAAAAAGAAAAAGAAAAGGTTTTTTTCACTAATTTTTGATTGTATCAATGGCTGAAAACTGCAGTCTAAAGATGTGGAATTTTATGTAGTTGCTTGAGGTCAAAGTAGGAAGATGTATTTAGAGGAAGGCATTTCTAGAGCTCTAAAGTCAAATATTTACAATCAGAATATTTTTTTAATTAAGTGAAAGTTAGTAACATAAACTGGACCCTGTCAGGATTCGACTCTCGCACCTCTTAGTACTTCACTGTCACCATGATGGATCATTTGGTGGATCAGAAAAATGTAGTGTTATGCTTTTGTCTTTATTACTCCTGAGAAATATGACATGAAAGCTGGTAGAAAACTTGGTACTTTTCCATTCATAAGCTGAATTCGCAGTGAATATTTCCTTTCATAATGAAGCTTTTTACCCTAATGAAGTGCTAGTCACTGGAAAAGAGTATAGCCTGAGATGAATTAGTAACTTTCCCAAATCAGCACTACAGTGACCACAGTGCTGTAGGTAGTATGGGATAGAGAAAGGCTTTGAGAGAACCCCAGGTCTGTTGGAATTTATCATTCCCATGAGCTTCAGAACCAGTCAGCTCTGGAAAAAATATGGTTCTTGTTTCACCAGCCCCTACAGCTAGTTCTTATTCAGATGAATACAAAAAATATGGCAAGTTTATTAGCACTCTAAAGCCTGTAAAGGAATGATTTAAGACAACTCTTTCAGACGAGAGAGGTCTGTGCATCCTATTCCTCAAAACCAAGTAAGGCAAGCACAGAAGATCTAAAAAAAAAAAAAAAAAAAAAAAAAAAAAAAAAAAAAAAAAAAAAAAGCACAATTCCAAAATGGTGCAACAGCTTTTGCTTACATTTCATTTGGTATATATTATATAAAGATTAAGGACTTGTTCACTTTCTTGCTCTCACTTTCTCTGTGAGTACTTTCTAGAAGATAATATAGTGTTGACTTTTGTTAAAGTCAAATTTCTGATATTTATTACAAAGGTGCAAGGAACTTTGGGTCATAATGAAAGCGAAGTTAGAGAAGACTTTATGAAGGAGTGGTATATCATAGGAAAAACTGCCTTGATTATTTAGCAAATCTGAGAGGGGAGAAAATACTCTGAAATCAGGAAGTTCTCATCTTGTCTCTGAAGATGACTTCACAGTCCCAACTAGAAATTGGATGCTCAAAGAAATACAATTAAATTATCATTCTAAATCCTACTCAGAATGTCTGGGCTGGGAATCACTATGACTTAGTATTCTCTTAGTATTCTTCGTTATTCCTTATATGCTGGTTATCAGAGGGACATCTTTTTAAACTCAAAAAGTCAGCAAAACCTTAGGAGGTGAATTCTGAGATTGTGTCTTGCCTTGCTGTGACAGTGAACTGTTTATCACTGTGGCTGATTGGTTTGTTTTTGAAAAAGGAAATAGAGCAATATGTAAGCATGCCAAAAGTAGTATCAGTGTGAAATTTTCCATAGAGAATAAGAGACAGTTAGTAGAATGCCTATAGGTTATTTACACGTTTCCTGAGCTTTAATTTCTTGGATTCTGAAAAACTGCATTGCATTTTTATTCCTCTATCACAAGGCTAATGTGAAGATTAATTATCGAATGTTTCTTAATGGTTTGGCAATCAATGAAAACTACCACTGTAATTTATGATAATTAGACACAAACCCCCTTTTTTTAGTAGCAGAAAAATTGAAAGGTCATTATCAGTCTAGACTTGGCATAGAATTCAAATCTTCTGTAAAAAACCCAACAAATACACAACCCCAAACAAGCAAAGTTTAATCAAATAAAGTGAATAGTAATCAGAAACTTTGAATACAAATGTTTTCTTTCTTTAGGGGAAAACTCGGCTCATTCATTTTGCATTTTAAACATTCCCTTGCAGTGATATGAATTCATAGCAACACCATTGTTCTTGCATGCTGTCTAAGAAATTAAAAGGGCTGGAAGAGAAATACAAGACTACATTATTTTGCATTCTGTGGGAAATACAAAAAAGGACATGTGATAAAATGGGCTTCAACAGTGTCACTATGGATACTGAACTAGGACCTGGAAAACAGATGTGGTTGGAAAAACTATTCCAGTTTTACTAACATAAAAGTTTATGGGTTTTTTGTTTGGTGGTTTGGTTTTCTTATTGGTGATTTTTTTTTTTAACTTTCTTTTTCTCTGTTCATTGATTAGAAAGCTGAAAAAAACTGTATGTGTACATGCAGTTGCTTAAATACCTTAATCTGCATGCAAGCTACATCTTTTTGGTTGGTTGTTCATGACTCACAGATCAGTGATTGCAGATGGACAGTTTTGCAATTTTATTACCATAAGAGAATTAATATCTAATTTCTGTTTGCTCTGCTCTCAGAAGTATGTCTAAATAGAAAGTGAAAATCTCTCATCTGCAGACTTTTTTCTGCTTGAGTCAAAATTCTTTGTCATACTTCCCTCTGTGAGTTTGTATGCCTTTACATACAAATGTGAATAGACAAGGAGTTGATTACAGAATCCCTTGTCAAAACAGACTCTAAGCTTAAAAAATTCTGTTGAAAATTTCTTATAACCAGAGAGTGAAGAGATTGTGGAATGCTGAATATTTGTAAAGCTTCTACTAGACATATGTTTATTTTTTATGTTAGAAGGTTAATCGCACCTGCCTGACACCCGGCTTTCTGCCTGCCTATGTAAGCTTTCAGGGGTTTCCTTGGGCTTGCCAGCAGAAACTCACTACCACAGTCAGCCTGTGAGGACAATCTCACTACTTGACTTTACTGCTGGTTTCTCCAGACAGAACAACCATGTAATCGTGGTGTCAATTTGAGCAGAGGAGGAAGAGACATGGCTCTTGTCCAACCTGGTCATGAGGAAAGCAGTCATAGAATTCTGGCTCTGTAGCTCCTTCTAGTTTGGATTCCACTTTGAAGAAGAAATATAATAATAATGATGATAACAACAACAACAACAACATAATTTAGCCATTTTCCCCTAAGAAGAAGGAAGATATGAATAGATAGTTCTGTGTAGCCACAAAAAACTCCCAAAAACCTCTCTATAGTTTTCTTCTTATTGCATGTTGAGAGATGCATTCCATTAAATGTATTGCTCTCAAAAAAACTTTAATCTTCACACATCTCAGCCTTGATTTTTTCTTGGATGATATTAAAATTCTAAAATCTAAAGATTTTATAGTCTGTTAGTGGTACAGGTAAGGAATGAGATGTATCACATCAAGGAAACTCTAGTGGAAGTTATGGCTGTGTAGCTTGCAATGAGAGGTCTCAACAACCAGACGATTTCTCCTGTCATTGTAAAGTGGCATTTAGAGCTTCCATCAGCTAACTCCATCTCACCTGTTTCCCCTTTAGTCCATTACCAAAATCATCTCCCATGCAGCCCACCTGATTGTAGCTCTTATGTTAACAGGTCAGTAGAAAGGAGTGGTTAGAAAAGTAACTTAAACCATCTAAACATGCAAATTAAGAGACTGTATATTTAATACACTTTTCCATTCTGTTCCCACTGCTTCTTTTTTGTCTTCATTAATTATCATTGTTAATACCATGAGCTGTATATAAATACATATCTCAAAGGAGTCAAAAAAAAGAAAATTATGTCTCCTTCAGTTAATTAGTATGGGTCTTATTCATGCTAAAACATGATATATTTGAGTTTGAGAACTCTTTGAAAGTCAGTTTCCTCATTCATAAGGTGGGTGTAATTTTCTTTGACTTTTTAAAGGTTGAATTTTTTTTACTGTTTATGCATTACATTAAAGAATGAAACCTTAACATGGATATTATTAGTGTTATTATTGCATTGGGAATAAGTATACATAAAGAATCATATAGTGTCTCCTAAAGTTAAAACAGTTTCATATGAAAACTTTTACTACAGGTTACTTGCTCTCTTGTATCATATAGTCATATGGAGCTAGACAAGGTTTAAATTAGTGTTAGGGGTAAAAAATGAACTCGTCTACTTTTATAAGGTGTTCCTTGACTTTGTACTTTTTATCCTGAAAAAATCACAGATTTAGCCAAAATTTCCAGGCCACTGAATCCAATAAAAAGTACAGTTTTGTAAATATTTGTTGAACAGTTAACTTTTTTGCTAGTGAAAATTTGTGAAATTTGATGTAAGAGAAATGTGCATTTCTCTCCTTAACGCCTGCTACTTTTCATCATCGTCATACCACCCAAGGTTGTTTCATTCCCCAAACCTCATGATGTTCATCTTCTAATTTCCTCTGTACTTTAAATAATTGTAGTTGCTCTGCTTAGTTCCTGCAGACTGGATAAAGAACTCTATCATGGAACTTGCATAAGAGGATTGCTTTTTGTGTATATGAAGCATTTCCTTTGAAGATTATTTTATTGTGGTCTTTTACTGGATTCATGTGAAAATGCAGATTCCTGGCAATGTTTAGGCACATGTACTATGTTTTCTAAAATCTGAATAAATCTGCAGAAAGTTCTTCTTAGCTAATCCTTCAATTCTTACATGCTTAGCCTCCTTTGGGCACCACATTATCTCATTTTCTTCTCTCTCTCTCTTTTTTTTTTTTTTTTTTTTTTTTTTTTTTTTTTTTTTTTTTTTTTTTTTTCCCCCCAGAAAGAGTAATAGCAAATGGATAAGACGCTTTTTTAAAGAAAAATTTCTGCATTAAATCTTCTTGCAACCCAAGGTTGTACAATTAACTTAAATTATGAAAAGATGGTACACATGTAAGAGAATGACCCTCTCTATAGGTTGTTTGACAAAATTTTGTTCCTAGCTTAATGCATAGGTATATACTTTTGTCTTAGCCTGCAAAAATGGGAAAACTAGCTCACTAATTCATAGAGGCTATAGCTGTAAGCTCTTTTTATGGGGACTAGATAAAAAATAGGGGTACTCTTGCCATATATTCAACCTTTTACAAGAATCCATGTTAATGTTGCCTTTGGAAACAAAAAGACACTGCAAAATATTCAACCTGTCCCCCATTAGAGGATTTCTGAGGTCACAAAGCCCCAGAGAATCCTTCAGCTTTCTTCTTGTCACTGTAAATTCCAACCTCATATCTTAATCTCGGTCTGGACAAATTATTACTTTATCCTGCATCATATTTGTAGTATTTGTACAGCAAATAACCAGTATCTTTCCAATTCAGAACTTGGATGATTCTTGATAAATGCAATAACACACTCAGAAAATTCACAGGCATCAGTAAGATTAGTCCAAGCTGCTGAAGGAAGACGAGATTAAATGAGAAAAGTTGTGTGAAGAAATGCAGCAGGAAAGAAGTTCAGTCAAAAAGCATTTCTAAATGCAGAAAAGTAGATGAAGGTTGACACTAGAAGTTTTCTGCTGTCATTTTCTCTTCAGAAGATGAAATGGAAAACTCCAGTATGGATCAGACTCAAGCTGCAGAGTTACACGTACTGGCATTTTATAATGGCTTCTTTACGCTCCAACTTTTTCACCTCGCTTCCTTTAGTTTTAGGGGATTTTTACCAGCCTTTATGATTGCATGAATCAGGATATTGTACTGTAGGCAAATGTTTCATATTAGAAATCTGAACCCCAGCTCATTTCGAAGCCAAAGCGACACTCTTACTACAGGTGTTCTTTCTAGGTTTTGTTCTTTTAAGGTCTCTCTCCTAGTCCAAGGTGCTGTACTGAAAAATGACACTGCACAAATATGGGATCACCTTTGATCACCCCCACACCTTTGAGCTGCCTGGACTGTAACTGCAAAAGGTACCAGAAGGTACATGGATTCATGGGCTTGTCAGACAGTCCTGTTATATTGCAGTCCAAAATGGCTTTTGTAATTAATCCTTGTTATCCATCTATTTAGTCTTTTCAGCATTCGATGTTGAAATTCATTTATTTTCAGTATTAGTTTTAAGTATCAGTATTAAGTACTAATCAGAATTAAGACTTATTTTTTCATCATCCTGAGTCAGTTTCTTTTATGAAAGACCATCTCTCTCTGATATTTCTAGAAATGAATGACATATGAGTATTGGATGCTCAAATGTAACAAATGATGCACACCTGGATGCAAAGGTAATAAATTCACATCATATGGACTGATGAGTAGCAGATGTTAAAATTCCTGTGAAATTTTTTTTTTTTTTTTTTTTTTTTTTTTGGTCAGCTAAGGAATAAGATCTGACTGTAATCTGTTCATATTATTTTTGACTAGTTCATTTGCTATGTGATGTTGATCTGAATTGATATTTCCAAACAGACCATTTACATTGTCAATAACTCAGATTCCAGTGAGCTCCTTGGAATGCCAGACTGCATATGCTAACATTTAATGCCAGACTGAACTTGCTGTGCTATTCAGCAGGATGAATCACCATAAGGGAGAGTGGCTCCCCAGGTGTACTGTGCCATATGTTTCATGGTGTGGTGAATAAAGAATACACAGTGCTTGACTTGCATCTTGCTGTGTAGCTTCTACCATCTTCCTTGACCTAGGTTCTTAGAACTCCTTTGATAGTAAATGTGTTGCTTCAGTGTAAATAAATGACACTGCACTTACTGCAGCAAATATCAGTGACATTTCCACTGAAAATCTCAAATTTGCCTAGCTGGGAAAAGGAGAGGTACGCATTTACAAAACCAAGATAAAAAAGAGGGTAAGAAAATCTTGAAGATAATGTATGCAAAGGTCAGCATCCAAAGATCCATGGAACTCAGTTGACCAGCTCAGACATCTTGAGGTTGAGCATCACTTTGAAAATGTTCTTAAGTATTGCTGTTCATCAAAAATCTTTGTTTAGCTCTCTTGAAGAAAAACCACGGTAGATTTCACTTTACAATATCACATGTGTATCTGAAATTAGTTTATTTCCCTTATGTAGTTTTTCCCTTTGAAGGGGAAAAGAAGACATTTTCTGTCTCTAGTGCCTAAATGTTCATGTTGCCACATAGGCACACTGATGTCACTGTTACCTCTATTTCCACTGAGAGTAATTAATTTTCTAAAATTTTCTTTTCATAACAAATTGCTAGTTCCTTCAACAAATAGGTGATGATAAACAATTAGTTATATCTGATAAACTACTGTGAATTGGTAACTTTGAGATGAAATATTATGACAGACTGGTGATATGCAACTGTTTATCCCTTCTCTTGATCACAAATTTGACAAGAATTGGAATGGTTGGAGAACAGCCCATGTCTAGCCAACATTTGCTTTTGTAAATTAGCTGTATGTTATATTTTCCCCTTTTTTATTGCTATTATTACCTCAATTAAAACAAAACAAAAACCAACGTTTAAGATGTGATACAAATCAACACAATGGAGATAGTTCATCGGAATTATGTCTTCTTTAAAATTAGTCAGATGCTTCTTTTTGTAAAACTTTTTGCTTTCTATTGCATTCTGATATTTGTTGTATTTCAAGCAGGCATCCAGCAGTGACAGGCACCCATATTTTCTCTGTTGCATGATACTTTTAAATCACTGCCTTTCAATTTGATTTTTAATGCAATATTGGAATGAATGTATCTTATAAAAATTCAGCTAGAAGGCCTACTACTTTGGTATGTCTGAAATTATAAATGTCCCTGTGCTTTTATAAAAGGTGGTACCAAGATGTAGGCAGGCTCAATTATCAGTTCAGCCTGGGTAGGCTGCTGATTCCTTTTGGAAATTATTTGCCCTTCTGTAGTAATTTCTCTCTCCTCTGCCTTCAATGACAAAGAAACTGTCCTTTACCCTGTTTGAAAGTAACCCTCAGAAATAAGACAGTCAGCTTGATTCCTTCTGGTGCTTTTTTGAGAATAATTACATGACATGGAGTATAATTCTTACTGTATGTTATATTCTGTAGAACTTGTTGTACTGTGTATTTGGCATCAACTACAAAAATACATAAATAAAAACCAACTGTCCTATGATTCAATTCAGGCTGCATTGACTGGGAGAACTGATTCCCATGATTCATATCTTCCTAGTTCATCTATTATTTAAATGTTAGTGTAAACACATTGAAATTCTTTCATACTTCTCTGTTCCCCACAAGAATGAGGCTAAAAAATACTACTGGTGGAGTGGCCTGATTGATGGTCTTTCCCCCAGAGATAGTAGAATTACAGACTCATTCCACTAAAAGAGCCAGAGCAAGCATGTTTGAAATTATCACTGCATTTCACCTTCCAGTATTTTCTCATATGAAGATGATTTCTGAAAAAAGCTTGATTTCTCTGAGGACCAGATGCTTTCAGAGTGATGGCTAGATTCAAAAAAATAAACAAGTGTCTTTGTGAAGGATATTCATCTTTCATTCAGAGAAACCTAAACCCTAGAGTTCTCATGTCACTCACATCCTGAAGATGGCTTACTTATTAGGGAACACAACATTTTTGCCAAGCTTAAATGCTGGCATAATTTTTTTTACAGAACGAATCTTCAGAACATGGCACATACACCCAACACGTCTTGACTAAGAAGTCATACTTGTTTACTCAGTGCCTAGCTGCAATCCCAGGCAGTATTTACTTTAGATAAATTTAATGTTCTGAAGCTGTAAATGCAATCTCAGTTAATATTATGTTCTCCTAAAATTGCAGTGTTGATAGAAGAACTTTGTTCTGTACAAGTCATTAGCAGATACTGCCTGTGAGGTGGGATACAAATAATAGAGGTAGGCAAATTCTCTCTTGATTCTTTGCAGTTAGGAGATACTGTTGTTATTTAGATCTGTCTATCCAAGTATAAGCCTGCACTGATAGTTTTCCCAGTTCCACATATCTAAAATCCAAGGGCTAGTCTCGTACACTGATGCAATTCGATGCCCAAAGCCAATCAAGATTTTTGCAGTGATTTAAAATTAAAGAGTTTTAAAATAAGCCTGCTTTACTAAGCATCTTTTCTGAACAAGTTTATATGTCTACACTCTATCTTTTGTTTGATCTCAAGGATGTTTTCCTCTCCTAGGAGTTTCTGAGGCTGGATATAACCTATAGCCATAATCTCAAACTTTTACTTCTATTACATATTTTTCACTTTGCATCTAATATCTTTGCAAAATTGTTTGATCTGTTCCCATTTGTCCTTATTGTCCCTTAACTGCCCTGCTTCCTTTTCATCCTTATTGTTTTCTGTAGTGGTGTGGGATTTGTTTTTAGTTTTATTGTTATGTGCTGTTAATTTATGGTTCGTTCTATGTACCCCTATTTGTTCCCCCTAATGGTCTCCCCTCCAACCATTACGTGTCAATCCCCCACTCTCCCCCTTCCTCTGGGGCCTGTGTGTCATCTCGGGGCCTTCCCCTGGAGCTAGAAAGTTCTTCCAAGGTCATCGAGTGATAGGTCAGATCCAGAGGGGGTCCCTCCCCATCATCTATGTTTGGTTTATGAAAATATCATTTATCAGTGTGACCCCCTCCCTGGTGATCCCTGATTTGCTCACCCACTGCCTCTTCTCCTTGTTCCACCCCCAAATAAAAGCTGCTAGCAAGCAGCCTGGGGGGCTCTGCCTGGGCAGTTACCTGGAGGCCAGGAGGTCCTGTGCCAGGGCTCCAATAAACCTTTGTGACCCGCTCAGCAGAGTCTGCCTTTCTATCTCCGCCGTCGCCCTGCCCCACCTGTGCCTACCGCCGAGGTCGCATGGGAGCCAAGGTCCCACAGGATCGGATGAGCTGGCACGGTCAGCTGTTCGTGCCTTTCCACGCCGCGGTGCCTGAGCCAGCCCGGCTGTGCATGGAGACGACGCTTAAGGCACCGCAACAGTTTTCCTTAAAAGCAGTGGTTGATCTGCTTCACTCTTTTAATGATTTTGGTTCTTTCCTTCATCTCTTCCCCTTCTTTGACATGCAAAGCCACCATGGGAAAAGTACTGTATGAATTGCTGTGTTCTTTATTTGTAGTCTAGCACTCAAATAGTGATATGTTTCCTGCCTTACTGGCTAGTGTGACCAATGTTTCCTTGGCCAAGTACCTGTAATTTTGGGTTACTTTTACTGTTTTTCATTTTATCTTCTTTTTATCAACACAGATCAGATGAAATTGGGCTATTCGATAGATTATTATGCAGAGTTTTATCCAGCGAGAACCACCCTCAGCTCCAGTCACATTCACCTTTTGTGGTGCCAGAATTGCTTGAACAAAACCTTTTCTGTCCTTTCAAATCTTGTATGAAGAGTAGATGTATAGATACAGAGGCCTGTGGATATGAACAGTACTAGTGTAGCTGTAGAGGGGGAGAAGAGGAAAGAAAAACAGAGAATATGCTTTATGATCTTTGCAGGTCTGCATTCTGCAGGTTTTTTGGTCAAATGAAGACTGTAACTTCAATGTTGTCTCCCTCCCTCCCTCCCTCCCTCCCTCCCTCCCTCCCTCCCTCCCTCCCTCCCTCCCTCCCTCCCTCCCTCCCTCCCTCCCTCCCTCCTCCCTCCCTTCCTCCCTCCCTTCCTCCCTCCCTTCCTCCCTCCCTTCCTTCCTCCCTTCCTCCCTTTCTTCTTCTCTCTTTCTTTATTTCCCTATTCTATTTGCCTTTGCTATCTTCGTTTTAATCTCCCTCCGTTTTTGTAGTGGTTATGGTGACTCTTTAGCAGTCTTCTCTGGCTGTTCTTTTGGGCTTTATTTGAACAAATCCCCATTTCCATTTCTCTCATTCTTGACTGGCAGGATTTAACCCGTTTTTCCATCACCATTGGTCTATGTAACACATACTTCTGTATTGTGTTTTATAATGTGTTTTCTCCATGCTTTCTTGATTCCTTTCATTCATCTATATGACATCTATTTTTTTCAGTCTTTCCTGACTTCTCTAAACCCATCTAGGTACAGGATTTTCCTTACCTCTTCAGCTGATCATCTGCTACTCTTATATACAAGATACTGCTGGAAAAATGTGGTTTTAGATTCTGTCTCTGTCCACTGTCTTCTCTAGTTTTGAAGTCACCACAATTTTCCATTTTTCACCTGATCGCATTCAGGTTTTAGATCTTTATGAAGTTTTGTAACTTTGTTATACCTCTACATCCATATTTGCCCTTTTACATTATTTCCTCCCTTTTTTTAGTTCTGTGCAGGTTTATAGTTTCTAACATATTGGTCGGCACATCTTGACAGTTTCTCTCATAGTTATGATTCTTCTATGGCCCTCGCACATGATTTGAAAGGAGTGGACTTGGCATCAATTTCCAGTCAATGGTACCAACTAACTTTCATTTTCCTTGCCATCATTCCCATTTTTTATCTTCTCTGAAACTATACTGGACACTCTTTAGAGCAGTAGATTGATGGACTTATTTGACCACCTAATAGAAAAAGGCCTTTGTGTTCAGTGAAGCTTTACCTTGAAGTAGCAGAGCGTCAGTACAAATAAATAAGAGTTTTCATTATCTCAGTGGTGCTAATTGCTCGGAATTGTACCAGACAGGCTCAGTTTTGTTTTTCAGCTCGCCTTTCTTTTGCTGACAGAAGAAATAAACAAGAGAAATATATCTCCACAGTCTCAGGAAAAAAACATAATGATTTTCTATTTTGTTAGCTGGTACTTGTTCTCTCATTTCACCAGATGAAATAATGTGCTATACATTACATTAAAGGGCCTTATCTGAATTTATGTACTCAGAGGATTATTACTTATAAGAGTCAGAGACAAATTGGCATTTAAATAATGGCTTATTCATTAGTATATGCAGTGAAGTATGTAGTCATATTATGGAAGAGCTCAAACAATTATCATGCTCAATAATATCTCATAATGAGCTGATACTCTGTATCATATTGACCTTTCTGTATTCTCTGAAAATTGTTAAGGATGAGAGAGGTGTAATATGCCTTTTTTTGCCTGGGAATATAATTTCAAAAGATATGATTAAGAGGTGCATCCTCATCCATTTAAGGAAAAATAGTGATGGTTATTGTTTGTAGTGACAGTCCTCTCAGACCCATAAGACCACTGCTGAAAGCCATGTTTTAGGTATTAAAGGAAATGAATAGCAGAATAGATTTATCAGTCTAATACCATTTGTAAAAATAATTTTCTGATGTCGTGCTGGAGCTGGCTAGCTCTTCCATGGCTCCACTCTGGGAGTGGAACACACCTCAGGAGCAAGGTGACCCAAGGTGCGGCTCAGAGAAATTGCTCTACAGCACAAGAATATTATAAGGTGCACTGCAGAGACAAGGATGAGGAGGAGATCTCCAGTGTGGGTTCCAAAGGCTTTCTGAGGAGGGTACAGGGATTGAAGACTGCGAACAGAGGCGTGCAGGCATTTTTAAACTGGGGAGGTTCTAGGGGAGGGTACAAATCTTTAACCAATCGGAAGAGAAGAGGGGAGGAGTGGAAGGTGGAATTTACATTTCACAAAACAATAGGGAATACAAGGGGAGGAGAGTAGGTCACATGGGCCAATGGGGTGTTGAGGATTAGGGACTTTCCAGGGAGGATTTCCAGGCGAGGGGTTGGAATAGAGGAAGTTTGACACCTGGATGAGGTGACAGACAGAGAACATTTGAGAACAAGGGGTAGGGTTGAGGCAGGATTGACAACTGTGTGGGAGGATACGAACTAGAACAAATCATCAACTGAGGGGAGCAACAGAACAAACTGTTGAGGAAGAAACACACCACAATAATTTTCTTTTAATCATAAATGAAACAAAGGAATAAATAATTTTAAATTATATTTAATATTAAATTAATTGTGGTAATTACCTTCCCCATATTTGTTTCCAGTCTATGCAGACCTGACGTTTCCAGGGCTCCTGAGAGCTTTGCAGATCTGCAGTGTTAATCCATAAATTAGATTAGTCTGTGAGGGATCCAAGGTTCCTGCTGATTGTAGAGACCAGACAGTGTCTATGGGAGATTTCTGTTCCTTCTTCCCCTACTGTTGTGTAATAAAGTCTTCATTGCTTAGATGAGTAATTTTCTTCACTGCTCTCAAAGCTTGAAGCCTGTGATTTCCTATGTAGCTACACATAAATTAGCTGGGCTCAGAAATGAGAGTAATTAATTCCAGACCTTCTTATTCCTATAGCTGGTGCCAACACACCTATAAAAGCACATACTTGTCCAGAATCCCAATACAGTGTCAGTAACTTTGATACAACATCCATCTCTGTAGAAGAATCTATAGATAAACATAAAGTATGTCAGATTTGGACCTGAAAGATTTGCTCTCCTGGTAGATCAGCTTGACCACATTGAAGTTGTGGATTACAAAGGGAAAGAATGAGAAGATGTCTTGGTCACCCAAGCCTGGAAGGACTTCAAATTCACACATTCTGTTTTAAATTGAAACAGGAGGTTTCAGTCTTCTTCCAGAAGTTGCCTGCTTGATATATACTGCTAGACATATGTCTAGTTCTTGCTAGGGTGGTGGATGTGTGATTCTCACCAGTTCTTTCATTCTGTATCTGTAATATGAGGAAATAATGATCCTTTTGGCCTTGGGAATGCTGAAACAGTTTTTTTTCAAAACTTTCATTGAGCACTGGAAACTGTCACTCCAGCCAAAATTTTCATATTGCATTTTCAATTTGTGGCATGGGCCTTGGGTACCTTTGTCTGACAGCATATCCAGTGATGTTGTTCTGTGGATCTGGTCTCTCTGTCTTAACTTCATTAGAAATGTAAAACTCTCTTTCAAGAAAACTGCACTTCACAGGGGAGTATTTCTTGCAGTCACCAAGTGTTAATATACATATCAAAACAATCAAAACCACAATCACACACATTCAAAAACATGACATCAGTGAGAAATAGAGGGGGATTTAAAAGGATTTTTAGAATGAGAGAAACTCAGGGAGAATAATATGCACCACCCCTTGGCAAGCCAGAGGTTAACACGCAGAGGATCAGGGCTGGAGCATGGCTCCTGCTAAAAGATGAATTCTTTGGCTAACAGTGTTTTCATATGTGAACACTCAAAGTGGAAACAACATCTAAGACACCTTAAGTAAGAGTAGTCACAAGTAAATGCACTTTGTTTTCTACAGTTTAAAAAAGGACTATTTGTAGTCAGAAAAAAAAAAATCAACCCACAAAAAACAAAAGAAAACATGACAACCTCTTCACAAAGGGCATAAATGTTAGCATTTTAGAGGCAACATATTTTTGATATACATTGCTATATACCTATTAAAAATCATACAGTTAATAAGAAATATATTAGCTGCAGTGTTCTCATTTTGTTTTTAGTACTCTTACACAAATGCTTTTAAAACAAACAAACCTCTCAGTCCCCAGCAAAATTTAATTAAAATCTCAGAACAAATTTTACATTTTAGGAATATACACTTGTTCCATCTCTGCATATAAACACGTTATATGTTACATAACACCAAAATGCACCTCACCTCCCACAACAAGCCTCCAACTCTTTTCCCTCTTGCAGTATAAAAAAACACAGTCTGATTTCTTCCAAGTTTTGTTATTAAAAAATAGGGCAGTGAATGCCAATTTTCATCTCTTGGCAAATGTTTATAGCTGAGATGTAAACCCCCGAAAACAGGGTTTTATAATTTAAATACTGACACAATCTTAACTAGAGCAATGGGAACACTGTTGCCATAATAACTGCCATTCTCTGGAAAGTATTTATGGCAAGGCTTCAACCTTTCTTAAGGCAGAAATTCAGGCCTTTGGCTGCCATTGACTGTGGGTAATGGCAGTGAGATCCAGATTCCTGGGGATGGAGCCATCAGCACTCAGAAACCAAAGCCATTTCAACATGTCTGCTAAACCTGTTTGTGACCTAGGCATGTGCTGGATCCTGCAAGCCCTGAAACCAATGGGAGGTTTTTTCCAGTTGTTTGAACAAGAGCAGGTCTGAGTCCCCCGTGTCCATCAGTATCACATTCTTTTGTTCCTATCAGGACCTTCCAAGAGAACCTGTTTATATATCTGTCTTTCTTAACTGAAACCAGAATATATTTCTTTGCCTCCCACTTAAACAATGCTGGAATTAATATCTTTTTACACTATTAAAAGCACCATGTTACAATTCTGTAAATACACTGAAGGAAAGACTGAATATGAGATTGTGACCTCTAATTATAAAGCCATAGTTCTTTTATAAATTTCTCTTGTGCTTGCTTGCTCTTTTCCCTCCTTGTCTTTTTCTGCACTCATTGTTCTTTTACTTCTTTGTATATTTCAAACAAAAATAATAACAAACCCTGATATTTTAAATATGTGAAATGAGGATGGAAATGTCTTATGTATAAAAGTATTGCAAAATTATTATGTGTTAAAAAGGAATATAACTACATGTAAGTTTACCATCTCATTCAATTAGAATTCAGACTTTTTTTTTCTAAATGGGACACAGGTATGTCTCAAATCCAAACATAAGAGATGTAACATGAAAAGATATCTGGGGAACATTTGTTATATGCCATCCTGTTGGTAAAGCTTACCTTTTCCAAATACTCTGGCCTCAAATGTCCAGCATGAGGATGGTACCATACCACTGACATACCTAAAACCAGAGCTAAATTATAGGCTTCAAATGCCAAAAGATGTTTTCAAGCTCAGAGGGACAGGCCCCTGCAAGATATTTTTCTGATGTCTTGACTCTCCAAGGCCAGAGCCAAACTCTTTCTTTTCCTATTTTATCAAATATTGCCTTATTTATAGCCAATATCAATGAGAGCAGCTTTCAGTTTGTTTTCTTTTAATATGGAGAGATTAGATATTTTTATTTAAGCTTTAGAACCTGTGGCATCAGAAGCAATGCTGCCACCCATTTCCAGTTGGAGCCACTTTCAGGAAAACAGGAAAATTAAGAACAAGGAAGTTCAGGTTTTTACGACACAAAGCTGACACCTCTATCTGGCAAACTCTCCTCTGTGAATATGACTGATGTTTTTTGTGGCCTAGGTAATATAAGAGGAGGTAATGGAGAAAATATGACAATTTCATTTCAAATTGCAAGATGGGACAAACTGTACTTCAAATAATTTAGCAAATATTGTATGAGATGAACAGTTCCTTCATGTAAAATATTCTGAAGCTTTGCAAATCTCATGGGACTTTATATGCAAAACTCTGAAGATTCACACACATTCCAGAATATGGCTGAAGCTCTGTGTTTGAATTTGATTTATAGCCGTCACTTGTAATAGCACTTTCTTGCTTATACCACTATCAGAAGATAAAGGCAAACAAGATGAATTTATCTGTAGCTAAAGATCTCATTTGGTGGATTAAAACATTCTCTTTAGGAATGGTGCTTGAAAATTTCATGCCAACTTGAAATTTTCTCTTAAGCAGGCATTCCTGTCTTTTTATGGAGTCTACAATTTTAGACATTATTTTTAGTTCTCTCAGAAATAGATTTGATTGTTTAGGTTGGGATATTTTATTTTCCTGAAGTTGCAATGTGGACCAAAGCTACCATATGAGTTTGCTCCTTCTTTGTAGGTAAAGTTTATAAAGACATTCCAGAGGTGAAATTTATCAACTCAAATAACATTAAGAATTAGAAGCGACTACTTTTATTGTCTTTCAGAAGATATCTAAGCCAGCTCTTAAGAAATGCTGAGCATGTTTGGTACCCTGTGTTCCCCTAGGCTTTGATACTTTGCAGCTGTGAGTGAAGTGCCTTTGTGTACCCACTAGCTGAGTTCAGGATTCAAGATGTTGTTCTAAATATTGAAAATCTTTTCTGCTTTTTTTATCATAAGACTGTCTCATTCACCTTCAATTGACTAGTCTTATGCCATGGCAGTCTTACACCTATCCATTAAAACAAAGTCCTTATACAAGAAATGGTGAAAGAACTGGGGCCAGAAACAAAAATTAGGCAGGAGATACCAACTGTGAGATGGTGGGATATGTTTATTGTGGAAACCAGAAAGTTTCTCTGTTTCCAGAGAAACTTCTGTTTCCTTCCAATATTGCTAATGGATTTTATCCTAAAGCTATTACATGGAAAATACATATTCTAAGCAGGCCCTCCGGAAAGAACTATTTTAGCTTCCCCTCCTCTCCAGCAGAGTGTTTTGCCTATTAGATTACAGAAATAGTCTCCCTTTTGCAATTTTCTTTGCAGGCCAAACAAATTCCACATTCCTGGCTGCACAGAAATGGCACAGCTTTAATGAAGGCCATGCAGCCAGGGCAAGCTCTGATGAGCTGGAAGCTGTGGACTTGTATCTACTCAGGTTGATGATGCTGTAGTTTCTCAGTTTCCAGGGCAAGTCATAATAAGCACAGTACTATGATTTCAGCAGTATGTGGTGGTATTCTGTTTGGTAAGTGCCATTGTACTGCATTTAGAATACCCTTCTCAAATTAAACAGGTTCAGATATCGCTTACTGGCTCCTGTCCTCATGGGCAACAGGTGCCTTGTTTGGCCTTTCCAGATGATCCACAGAGGCGGAAGATATAAAAACTGCTTGACTCACCTGTGTTAGAGACAGTTCTGTTTTCATGCCAGAACGGAATTTAAGATATTTAAGTTCCCTTGCAATACATATTTCTTTACTTCTCTCAGATGCCTAAGTGATTACATGAAAGAGAGTTGTGATAGTTTGTGGCTTGCTATTGGGAACAAAAGCAAATAAATTTCAACTAAGCAGTATTTTAGGAATGTTGTGTCTTTTGAGCTTTCTGTTTTTACTAACAAAGCTTGCATGAAGTTACAAAATTATTAGAGAGGGATTTGATATATGCTACATCACATGAGTGCTGAGTTATTCTGCAATTTAAACTACTGCAATCTTGATTAAGGAGTTCAGAAGGTGGAATTACAAAAAGCCAAGGGATAGAGTCAAGTACTTCAAACACCTTAAAAACCCTCTTATTTTTATAAAAAGGATTAAAACCTTGAATTCATTGATGCTTTATCCCAAGGATAATCTATGAGACTTTATCAGGATTCATTATGTTTTGACTTCATCTTTGAACTCTAATAATCTGTGAGAGTTCCCTAGTCTTGAACACAGAAGTTACAACAGTCAAGAGTGCAGCTTACTAGCCTTTTCTATGAAGCTTGTACTCAGAATGAAAAATAAGCCTTTTCCCTTGGCTGCATTTGGGCTCTGTAGCATGAGCTATTTAGATGCCTGATTCTTTAAAACCAAATTTGCAATCTGTTCTTGTGTTTTTACAAAGAAATTGTATATAGGATGTTTGCATTTTAAAGTCAGCTTAAATCCAAACTGTTGGGAGGGAGGAAACTGCTTGAACTTGGATTGTGAAAGATGTGATCATGGCTAAGTTCTTCTTTCATGAAACATGCCTGCAAAGATCATTCATTGCATCCTGAGCTGGGTCTGTGTGGGAGAGAGGGGTCTACTGCTAGTTACTGTGGTCTGAAAAAAACCAGTGTCACACTGCATCTCCCTCACTGTCACTGACATCCTGCACACTGCGGGGCACACATTGTTTTTCTTATTCACCCTTGCCATTTTTTCTCTTTGCATTTAAATAATTTATCCAGTTTCCCTATTCATCCAGGAATGTCTTCTGGAAGGAACCTAGAACTAAGTGGAAATAAGGTTACTGTGAGTGTACTGAAGACTAGTTTCTTTTAGGAAACATCACCAAAGTCTGCATTCATATTATCCTCATTTTAAAGAGTGAATCTTGTATACTGTTCTGTAATTGTGTATCTGTGTTATACGTTTCTTCACAAGATCTTTATTTTAACAAGGACTGCTGCTTTTATTTAGCCAAAGCTTCTGTGATTGTCAGGATCCAAAAACTCCAGACATTTCCAGCATTACTAAGGAAACAGAAAAAGTCCACCTACATGTTGCTCAGGCCTGTAGAAAGGGAAATTACCATGTGACAAAAACCTATCTGCAAGACTAGGAAGACTGTATTTTATCCACGGCAGCTCCTCCAGAATGTTTTATCCTTGGCTCTGACTCAGTAGGATCAATGCTACCTTTTAGCTAGATCTGCCCAAAATATACTCTTGTGGTACTCACCCAGTTTTATGGCTCAGCTTAATGAAGCTCAGCACCAGACTCTGGCAAATGACTGAATCCCTTCACACTTCCCTTTGCCCACTTTTCTATCAAAATCACTCTCTACATCCAGAGAAGCTAGTAAAATATCTTGGTTGGGAAAAACAGGTGTCTGCCAGGGAAAGCTGGAGCTTCCCTTGGAATGGAGAATGTAAACCTCTTCCCTCCAAATTATTATAATTTTGCAATTAAGGGGGTTTTCAGGCAAAGATATGGGAATAGGAATAACAGTTCTTCACTAGGAATATAAAAAATACAAATTTAGTAGTACAAAAAAACCCAACGACAACAACAAAAAAACCCAAGCAAGCAAACAAACGAAAAAAAAATCCTAGAAACACTGACAGTCAGAGTAAGACCTGACAGCCTGTTGGTCAGGGTGTTGGGAGCAGTCCAAATAAGTTTTCGTGGAGTGACAGATGTGGTTCTATTGGAGTAGAGAAGATCCTGTAGAAGGGTCCAGTGGAGGAAAGATGGGTCCAGTGGAGGAAAGATAGGTCCAGTCTTCTTCTGGGAATCCAGTGGAAAACAGGCTGCCTTGGTTTTCTCAGTTTTTATCCAGGAAGGAATGGCTGGCTCCTCCCACTGGGTGGAACATCTCACAATGAGATGACATAATTTTTATCCGTCAGGCAGTGAGCATTAATGGCCCATTAACAGCAGATATCCCCCTGGAGGGAGGTTGGGTCATGGAAGAGATAAAAAACTCTGCCCCAGCTGGTTTTAACAGCTGGCCCATTTACAGAAGACACCCTCCCCCTCCCCCCCAGAGCAATGAAGAATGGGTTATACAAGAGATAAATAAAACTACAAGAGATAAAGAAAATATTTCCCAAACTGGTTTCAACAGATGGCAAATAGAATACACATTTTTGGTTACATATTGCAACCCAAGACATAAAGCCACTTATTTTTCATATCCTTACTCCTAAGAGTGCCCAAATAAAACAGCCTCTCTGAGAAAAGTGCACTAAACATGGAGGATTATGGAGGACAGACATTATTTGTAATCTTTCAATGCTATCTGTTCTTTTACTTTGACATTTCCACCCTGAGCTCTTCATGATCTATAATGAAACCTCTCTCACTATGTGGGCCTTGGTGGTTTATTTGATTTGGAGCAGTATAGGCTGAATGCTGGCAAGAAACTAAAATATGAATGTAGGTAAAATAATGCTGCATTTTTGTCCATTTTAGAGAATCACTCAGGTCACTAAAATATTTTGAACACCTACTACAACAGAATTTATTTTTTGCTTGAAATTCTTTAAATTATAAAAAGTTTTGTTATCAACAATAGAATATTTAAATATCATTAAGGTTTTGACAGAAATCAACAAAAGGATAGAAATGTCCAGTTAAGGCAGAAATGCACCATATGAACTTGGATGTGATAAGCAGTAAACAAGCTGTTATAGTGACACCCTGCTGTGGTTAGGTGTGGAGCATAAATGTCCATTTTAGGGTTTATCTACAGATGTTCTTAGTGTGTAGCTCTGTTCTAGCAGATATGAAAGAACTGAAATAAGGAGGGTGGGTGATATATATATTATTTTTCTTCCTTGCTGCCTTTATATTCATATTTGAGTTTATAAGTACTATTGAACTTAGTCATACAAAATCACAATGTGCTAGGAGTTCTTCCCTGCTTCCACTCTCAGTCACAGAGATGTATTCACAATTTAGTTATTTGCCAGTCCTGGAATTTCTGCTAAGTCATGTTTGAAGCAGGAGAGACAAACACACTTTACTCTCAACACACAAGTTTTCTCACTTTTACCCTTCTGATTCTTTTCCCCATCTTACTACCGTGGAGTGAGTGAGTAGCTGTGTGGGGCTGAGTTTCTGGCTGGTTAAACCTGACTGGCTGGTCAATCCTTTTTGGCATCCCATGTATGGCTTTTACTTGACTATTTCCTGGACTTGCTATGGGGCTTCCCTGCTTCAGTGTGTGTTGGAGACCAGTGCTGGTTACTGGCTGCTTTTTGCTTTCACTGCTTTCTGTGGCATTGTGCTGATGAACAGCCCCCTCTGCTGTGCCTGGGATAATACCTGGTGACACACCTGGGCTGGATGGTGGCCACAGCATCACTGCTATTTCTGTACTCCTGTACTCAACAGTCTGGAACTGCAGTGGGAATGCGAGTCAAGAGAATTGTGACCTGTGCATGTGTCCATGCAGGAGTGGGACATCCTGCAGCATCTGTGGATCAGTGCTGTGGATATCCAGGGACACTGGATAAGCCTGTGTCAGAATAGGTGCATCCCAAAGTACCTGTGGCTGCAGTTATGTCTGTGCCACACCAGCTGTACCTATGAAGGGATAGTGGCCCATGGATAAGTCCACACTGGAGAAGGCACACCTCAAAGCACATGCTGCTCTGGGTAAGTCCATGGTGCAGCAGGTCCACTTTGAAGAATCAGTGGTTGCTTATGAGGTATTGAGATGCAAAAAATAAAATTATTAGAGAGATACCTTTGCCCAAATTAAGGTGTAAATGAGACCAAAATCAAAAGTACAGATTTTTATTTAAGAGTAATTGTGAGGTAGAGAGAGATAGAGAAAGACTTAAGGGGAGAGAGAGTGACAGTTCAACAGAATAAGTAGGAAAAATTATCACCATTCTATAGATTCCAACAACACCCTGTTCATCCTCATCTTCCCAGTCTTGTCTTGGTGTTGGTTGCAGAGTGTATCCATCAAATGGCGCAGGAGTGCAAAACACCTGGTCCTTAAGGTTTATATTATGCTCAAACTCAGGTGAGAATGCCCAGGTACCTCCTCTGGGGTGGGGTGTTTCACACTGGCTGATGTAATATTATGGATCACAGGAGACTTCAGGAGTCAACACCCTCCAAGATGTTGCAGCTGTCTCCAGCGTTTGGAGGGGAGTTTTCACAGGTGAGTCATTATGTAAAGAAGGACATTGGCATGAGAGGGACTTATCCCACCCCACAGAATTTTATTTCAATCACCTCTTTTCTGCCTTTTCCCTTATCTGGAAAAACGGTTTGTAGCCTCAGATGTGCATGCCCCTCTGCACCACTCTGTACATGGCTAGTGAAGCACCCAGCCTATTACTGAGTCATTAACACCAGCAGTGCTGTCTCTTTCTAATTTCTGTCAAATTTTAACATAGAAAGTAGTCAGACAGAGTGGTAATTGGAGTTCTATGAGTAGCTGGATGTGTAAGCACAGGCAAGCCAGGATATCAATGTAAAATTATTAATGTATGAAAGAAATAATTTTAGGTTTCCTAAAAAGATGTCTGTTATTGTGCTTGAAAAGGGATTTGATTTTTTTTTTTTTTTTAATGGTTAAATCATTGAAAGAACATTTGAATGTACAATTTCCTCATGACGGCATGAAGAAAATGACAAGTGTCCCAAAAATTTCTGTGGTGTTAGGATTTCACCCCAGCTTCCTGTTTCTGTGCTGCTGATAACTGGGTATATTACCTGGGCCAAATCAAATGGCCTTTACAGGTTTCTCCTATAAGCACTAAAATGGTACCATTCTTTCCCTACCTATTCAAAGAGAATGGAGATCCTTGCACAAGTGGTGTTATGTATGTGCCCACATGATGATTTCCATGATGGCTCTGTAGATATCTAGAGCCAAGTAATTTTTTTTTCTTTTTTGCTTCCATTTGACTTTGCCAGTTTGGTGTCTCTATGATATAAACATGCACAAAATGGCAATTGTTTTGGCAATTTTATGACAAAATGGCAATTATTATTGGCAATGGTCACATTGTAATTAAAAAACACCACCTTTCCAATGAAAGTAATATTTAAGCTGTCTGTAGACTGGACTTTGGCCAGTTGTAGGGAAGAGGAAAAGGAGGTGGGAAGTGTGTTCTCACTGGGATCTAAGGATCACTGATGACTGAGAAATCCAAAAATACAGGCATATTCTCACCCACCCTCCTTCAGATTCCACCTCTTGCCCTTCACCAAAGTAGTGGTCTTGGGCAGAAAAATTTTTTCAGCTCCATTTTCACTTTAAATAATCTCTCAGAGGGGTAGTCGGATATATATTGGACATCCATTGACTTCTTAGGATCCTACATAAGGCAGACAGGATTTTCAGCTTTGCTTTGATCAGGTAATCTGATACTTTATCCTCTACTGCTATGTTTTTCCCCAAGTTATCAATTGTTTTCTAGGCCTCTTCCTTCTGTGAGGTCCTAACTCTTTTCAGTGCTCCCCCAGCCCAGGATCAAATAGGCTGGCAATTTTCACAAGCACTAGATGCATATAAAACATATTTATTAAAAAAAAAAAAAAAAAAAAAAAAAAAAAAAAAAAAAAAAAAAACACCCAGAAAACAAAACAAAAAACCAAAACAAAATTAAAACCCAGAACAACCCCTCAACAAAAAAACCCTTAAATTGGAACCAGAAATTATTGTGGGGACATGGGGAAGTGGGGAAGAAACCCTTGGTGGCTTAAAATTAATTTCTTGAATACTAGAAATATAAAGGAAAGGCTTAAGCATGAGAGAATTTTCTGTGTGCTACATGTTGCAATCACAGGAGGACAATAAATCAGGCCCTCTCACTCAATTCCAATCTTTTATAGTCAGCCATTGTAACGCATTTTGCGCCCTGATTACACAGCAGCTGCTGAGACCTGAACTTCCTGAAGCTCAGAACAGCTGATCCCAATGAATAAGTAACCAATCTGCTATAGACTCATGGCACCTGACCTGCTTCTCAGAACTTTTCCCAAAGGTGTCACACACCAGTATATAATTCCCCGAACAATCAAACCATGCAGTGCTTTTTATACATTTCATATGCCAAAACTCCTTTTCAAGAACCTCCTTTCCCAAAGATCATTTGTATGTTGACTCATACATCATGTAGTAATTTTTGTACATAATTGCTCCCAGTTGTGAAGCTCTCATATATGCTGAAAAATCAAGGAATTTGTGAAAAACTAAAGATCAATATGCAGCTTTGCTTGCTTTCAGGATTCCTCTGACTACTCTTCAAAAGTGTTTGGAGTTATTTTTTCCCCACTTCCCTATTCCAGCTTGGACTAGAATCTTTAACTTACAGTGATAGAAACAATGGCCTTTTGCCCAAGTTCCTGGAGACCGATATATAGTTTTTGACTTTGCCATAGATTTTCTGGCTGATCCTAGGGCATTCACTTAGGAAACAACTGAATAAGGGGATGTGGAGCTTTTAAGCCCAGTGCTGCAATGCCTATATTTTAGGCTCTTGGTCCTTACATTAAGCTTTAAATCCTGGACCTGGAAATATAACTACACACTGCCCAAAGAAAATTAGATGTGTGAGTAAAAATATTAAAGATGACTTGACGGTTAAAAGGTGAAGGATTGAGTTGAAGTGAACAGGAGATTATCCCTAGAGGGTTAATGCTGAACATAAGATTGTCTGTGGAATACCAGCCTTCTTTGTTTCTTCTGCAGGCATTTTGATTGCACAATTCTCTTATAAAAGTAAATGTCTACAATTACTCTTTGAAAAATAGGCTCTTACTTTAAAGACTTCCATGCCTCTGGTGCTTGTCTTTATGTAACAACAGGTTGGTGTGTTCATGTGAAGAGGAATTTTAATTGACTCCTCAATCTAGTGAGGCTTCCATCATGAAGAATCTATATTCTATCTATATGTGATTTGTTTTACCCTAGTTAGTGCTATTCCATGACTGGTAAAAGAAATACACTCAGTTTTGAAAAGAGATGTTGGAAAGAACTACCTTTTTGTAGGGCGAATTCTCTCTTTTGGAGATGGTTGGATTTTGTTTGTTGTTTTGGTCATTGTCGTCATTGTTTTGTTTCGTTTTATTTTCACTCCCTGAATCTCTCTTTCCTCTCCAAAGGGAAGGAAACCAAAGCTCTGTGTTTTGCAGCTCCCGGTGCCATGGGGCCCTCTTTGCAGCTAAGCTTCTACATGTTGCTCTAATCAAGCAATTAAAGCAGCCACAAACACTACATAATAAGTTATCTATAGTACTTCCAATGAGAATAAGAATAGAAGGCACTGCTATTTCCACAAGAAAGCCTGTCAAGATTTCCATCCTCCCTTTTTTAGGCTAGGATATTGATGGAAATAGCCAACATCTGAGATGGAAATTTAAAATTTCAAAAATTCACAAGGAAGAATTCATAGAAACAATGTGTTGATCACAGTAGTTAGAGCTAAAACTTGTTTTTCTTTGTAATCTACTTTGGTAGCTGCTTGTACAAAAAACATATTTGTTTTGGTCAGAAATTTGCATTTTTGGTATAATATAAAGCCAATGGTGTGATCTGTTCTTTAGATTGATGAATAAATAAATTAATTGTAAAGGTCTAGTTATTTCAACATCAGTGTTAGTCTTACTGAAACATTCAAAGCTTTGAAACATTATCGCATTTTCTCGTGAACTGTTATTTGTTCAATGGATCACTAGTGAACACAAAAGTCAAGCCAAGTTTAAAGTCTTTGACATAAATCAATGTACATGGCTGACTAAAAAGATGAGAGGATAGATTGGTCTGGCAAAAACCAGACTATGTGCTCCAGTTTAACTTAATCCTAAAGGGACTTAAACACTTTTAATTAACCAGGTAAATTATTAAATGCTCTGAGGAATTGAAACCGGAGGTTCACTGACTCCACCGGATACCCACACAACAGAAGTCTGGAATTAAATGTTGAACTCTAGCAGAAAACACATAAATAGAAAGGAGGTACTAGGAGCTAAAAAAACCCCAAACCATAATGAAGGTCTATATGACAAATAGTCTAAAAATATTTTCCCCTACTATATAATAGAATTACATTTTGAAAGAAAAATGGAAAGAAAAGAATAACAGAACTAATATATTCTAATCCAGAGTCTGGGGCTATTTAAAACATTAAATTAATTTTCTTTTAAATGTTGTGCTAATGAGTGGGTTTTGAAATAATGTTTTTTGGCATAATGTCTGTTTGCTTTTCACTTTCATGAGCAAATCTGTGAACAATAATGCTAAGCTACAAAGTTAAGATAAAACAAAGAAAATCATAACAGGAGGTAAATGGAATTGAAAACTAAATTCATCTTTTCACAAGAAAGTATCAGTAATTATGATAATGGACATTATCAAGAAGGATTTATAACTTGCCATCATATTCATTAAAATAGAAGCAGGTGTGCACTGCATCTGTATAAGAACATCCCAGATTAGAAGAAAGGAGAAAATTCTAATTTATGCCTGCTTTGCTGAAAATGGTGAAAGATCATTTTTACAAGGAAGTGAATAAAATAATGGGCTTCAGCTTACTGAATTTCATTTCCTGTTCTGTACACAAATTTCCTGTATGTCTTGGAACAAATTGTTTAACTCCTCTGTTCCTCAGTTCCCCTCTAGGAAAAGGAAAAACAGCATTCCCTTACTTTACAGGAATTTGTGTGAGTGTAAATATTGTCAGTCTGTCTAGTAGTAGTCTGTCTATAAGGAATCTGACTAGTAAAAATTGCTTTAGGAGGGTTAGATGAAGAGGTTCCTGTCCCTAGATATGAACTTGCTTCTACTGTCCATATCAGGTTGATCAGCACCTGAAAAGTTGCAGGTATTGACATTGTTTCAATTTCAGTGTTCAGACTCAATACAGAATGACTTTGCGTAGATAGAGTTTTCTTTTACCAGTTTGGAAATCTCAGGTATGAGCTATGGAAGTCTGTATTATAATAATCTGCAGATATCACTGATGGCACAAAAGGGTGGTCAATGGACACATCTTAATAAACAACCCAAAAACTGCCAAGGTGAAAATGGGATGGGTCATCTGGGCCTGTGATCTCAACCAAAACAAATAAAAAGTATCCCAAACCAAGTCAGGTGTTATATACGTATGCGAGGGCTTATCTTAAATACTGCTTTACAAAAGGCAACCAAAGCATGTAAACTAATTTTCAGCAACACCCAGCACAGGTCCTTTGATACCTTTGATACATTTTTTGTTCTCTGAGAGAATTATTCCACTGGCAGTGGTCAAATGGTAAGAGTGTGGAGGTCTTGAAACTGTCTTGGGTTTGTATATGTGCATATTTCATGCTGGAAATACATCTGTATGGTTTACTTTGGATTAGGTTTGTATGTTTTAATCTGTACTTTTGGCAGTTAGGGCCTGACATGCTGGACTCAGCTGTGTAACTGTTCTTGATCTGTCCTGAGAAAGCTAAATGAACTGCTAAAGTCACACAACACACAATGAGATGGAGTTGTAGACTACTCTGTCCTTCTGTTTTCTGGATTTTATTCTTCTGAAATCTGGTTGGAAACAGAAGAGTAGTCCCTAGTCCCATTAAAAGCAAGTTCTAAGTATGTTCATAACCTTTCTTCCTGGTTTCTGAGTTAATCCTGCAGATGTTTTCCAGGCACATGAAGGACAGAAAGGCAACTGGGAGCCATCAGCATAGATTGAAAAAGAAGAAGTAATGCTTGACCAGCCTGAAAACCTATAGTGAAATGACTGGCTTGGTCAATGATGAGAGAACTGTGGATATTTTCTACCTTGATTTCAGCTAGGCTTTTGGCAGTGTGCTCACAGAGGAAGAAGGTGATGAATTATGGGTTGGGTGGGCAGACAGTGAGTTATGCTAAAAACTGTCTGAATGGCTGGTCCCAGAGGGTGGTGATCAGTGGCATTTGGATGGTGATCATTGGCAGAGATTTATTTGGAGTCCAGTCATTACTGGTGTACACGCAGACTGGGTCTTACGCTATTTGACATCTTCAGTTTCTGTGAAATCCTCATGACTCTGTGCTCCTGTGAAATACCTCATGGGGGTTGAATAGGAGTAACCAGAATTTGGTCTGCAGTTCCAGGACTGTGATCTCATTGGAATCACAGATATGCTTGATAGCTTAACTGATTGGAGTGCTTCCATGCATGAATAATGATTCTTTAGGAAGGACAGGCTGGGACAGTGAAGAAGGGATAACTGAGCTTCATGTGAGGGGGAATTCATGGAATTCTTCCTGGGTAAGGATGATGAACCAGATAAGACAGCATGAGTCAGGATGAGGGGGTGGCACTGGTGGGCATCAGACCACCTGATCAGGAAGAAGAAATGGACCAACTAGAGCAATAACACATTTGGGCATAAGCAGCCCAAAATTTTTCTGGAAGGCATGGGTCAAAGTTCTTAACTTTTGGTAGGTCATAGTTCTGATGAGGGGAAAAAGCTCTGTCTGGACCTGGGAACTATAAAGAAGGAAGTACAAGCTGAAGTTTGAAAGCTGGGACCAGCCTTGGTGAGAGTGACCATGATATAAAGATGAGAGGTAATTAATTGTAATTGAACTCAAGGGAATTCTATTTAAATATAAGAAAATTTTGTTTTACTCTAATAGTGATCAAACACTGGAACAGGTTGCTCAGAGATGCTGTGGAGTCTTCTTCCTTGAAGAAACTCAAAGCCTGCCTGGACATGGCCCTGAGCAGCCTGGTCTAGGTGACCCTGCTTTAAGCAGGTGGGGTTGAGCCAGCTAGTCTCCTGAGCTGTCCTCCCACCTCACTCTTCCTGTGATATTGCTTTCCAAACCACCTGTTTCGGAATTCATACTATCTCCGTAGGACACAGGAATAAACATGAGAGAACACCTGCCCTCAGTGGTGCTGGGGGGATAAATCCTGTGTGGGAGTTCAGCTCACAGGGACACAAGATGGCACTCTGGAGCAGTCCTGGTTCTCTCAAGTGTCATTGCAATGTTCTCAAACCCCCCACCTCTTTGTACTTGTATTAAAATGGTATGACACATAAGCTGATTAAATACACCTTTCTAGTTTAAATCTTCTTCAGCTAGGATATGATAGAGAAACATTTCTGAGCTGGTAGAGGTTAGGACCAAAAAAAAAAAAAAAAAAAGATTAAAGATTTGGCCAAAGCCTTCCCACCTGTAACATAGGACCTAGACTGAAAGGAAAGCACATAGACTCTGACATAAGTTTTAGGTCAAGCTGTATATACTAGAATGAGTGAGTTTCTTAGAAGAGGAAATTTGTGAGGAGTGACAGTAGAAGTCTGTAGAAAATAATCAGGCCATTTAGGATGAAAAATCAGTATATTTTATATTATAACAATGCATGAAATGGACCAAGAAATTATATAAAAATATAGTGCTGAACATTAAGCAAGAAGAAAAGAAAAAGAGCTACAAGTTCATAAGAGTTGTTGCAATATCCATTCTGCCGATCAAAGACATGATCAAATTATACTCAAGCCTATCACAACATATTTTCAATGTGATCTGGTTTTGAAAGCTATTTCTGGAACACAATTATATCTAATTATATCCAATTATATCCAATTGTCTTCAATGTCTTATTGCTTATCAATCTTTACCAGTTCCATCTGTAAAGTATGAGGAGTAGTACTTTCCTGCCCTGTGAATTTCAGAAAATAAATCTGTTAAAATCTAGTACAACAATGGAAACAACAAAGTCATAAAAACAGAAAGCAATGAGATTGCAAAGACCTTTCCCCTGCTCTGTCAGCATTTGCCACCAGCAGTCTAAGCTCACTGTAAGGAGAGATCATCATCGCTCTTGGTCTTACCAAGTTCTTAAACTATTGTTAGGTTTTTACTGAGGACATAAGGTAGTGAAAAGGGAAAATGAATCAGCTCCAAATTAAGTAACTGCAACTAAAGTTGCAACAGCTCAGTGTGAAAGGATTTTGAAATAAAAATTTACTGTTCATTGCAGGCAAAATCCATTCCTTGCTAATGTAAATCGCAAAATCTGAATGAAAAAGACAAAAAATTCAAGAAACTAAGGAAGATTTCACCTCTTATGTTAAAATGAATAGAGCAGAAAAAAAGAACAATGCCCAGAAGATATTCAATACTAGGAAGTGTACAAAAGGATGAACACGTTCTTTTGGAAACTCCATACAGGGAAACCTTAGAATCGGAAGCTTGTAAAAGTCCAGGTATCCACTGTCCTTAAGAATTATTTAAGGGCTTTCTCCAGAAAAATCCTTGAAATTAATAAAGAGTGTACTTTTATATAAACACATCTACTGCAATAAGATAATGTTGCCACAAGCTGTTTCATCATAATTAGTTCTTTCCTTCTGCCAACATTCTCTTTGGCTATTGGCACTATTTGCATTGTTGCAGTGAGTAATTTTAAACAGGATATCAACAGACAGAATTTACCAGGTAACTATTGTTACCCTGGTTTTTCTGAGTTTTTATAGCCTTTTGAATTTTCATAAAATGGAGTCAGATCTTTTTAGTTACTGTACAATATTAGAAGCAGTTCTACCTTTTTCCCACATATGTAACATAAACAAATCTTTTGTTTTTCATTCTCTGTCCTTTGTTTGCATATTTCTAACCTGAAAACAATTGTAACTGACAATTGGTTTAGCCACTTGGCTGAAAGGTGAAAAACCCCAGAAGCCAATCTTCTGCTAGACCCACAAATGTATAAAAAGTAAGAAATAAACAAAGAGGCTCTCTCTCAGCCTGGACTCAGCCTTGAGCCGGATCGGAGGAACCTCTGCGCTGGAAAATCTCTTTCCATGTGACTGCTTTGTGTGTCTCGGTAACAACTATTACATTAAAGTAGTACAGATAGCCTAGACAATGACAACAGTATATGCAATAATTGTAATTGGTCAAAACTTGTAAATAAAAGACTCTATCGAAATTGGTCAGTTAAACTGAAAGGTATTGAAGTACCCCTACATGATCTGGTACAGCAGCCCTATCAGACTTCAGCTAAGAGCACTATACCATTATGTCAGACATGGAACAGGACATAAAACTTGATAACGAAAAGAAAGGGGAAGCTAAGAGGTAGAATGGTCATAGACAACCAACAGAGGCGACTTTATTTGTCTGAGTACACATTGTGAATTTCTGATGGAGAAGCTCAAGATTCCTAAATCCCTCTCTAGCTTGTTAAGTGAATAATTTCATTAGATGTAATGTCTTCTGAGGGAGTAATTCCACTCACAATTACTTCTAGTTTGTGATATTTGGTCTTCTCATTACCTGGTGCGAAAGAAGCAGCTTAGTCTGTGGTCTGTCTCAGCTTGTTCTCCAGTTTTGGAGTACTCATTTTACAATACAAGGGAACACTGAGACACAAAGTTCTGCTTTTCTTGGCCACTATGGCTGCAAATGAGCAGAAAAAACCAGAAGTGAATTACTTAGTTCAGACTAGCATAAATATTGCAAAGTATGCACATCTGAATAGATTAACTTTCTTGTTCTTTCCCCTTTTTTGTTTCTGTCCTGTAGCAAAGTGGGAAATGCTAGAAATACCATTTAAGATGAAATTATGGCTTTTTTAACCCTTGTGATGTTAAAAAAAAAAAAAAAAATCTAAACTGAAAGTCTTTGGAGGGTGGTCTTTGCTTGCTAATTTTAGGAAACATAGAATCATAGAATGGTTTGGAAGGGACCTGAAAGATCATCTAGTTCCAAACTCTCTACTGTGGGCAAGGACATATTCCACTAGACCAGTTTTCTCAAAGCCCCATCCAGCCTGAATCTCTCGAACACTTCTAGGGATGAATCCACAACTTCCCTGGACAGCCTGTTTCAGTGCCTCACCACTCTCACAGTAGAGAATTTCTTCTAACGTCTAATCTTAACCTTCTTTCTTTTAAAGCCATTACTCCTTGTCCTATCCCTACATGTGCTCATCAGAAGTCCCTCTGCTGCTTTTTATAGGCTCCATTTGGGCACTGGAAGGCTTCTCTAAGGACTCCCCAGAGCTTTCTCTTCTGCAACCCCCAGATCTCCAAACTGTCTTCATAATAAAGTGGTTTAGATCTTTTTACCACTATTTAGATGTCCCTGCGGTGGTCCTGATCCCTCTTTTCACTGGTGGCATACAAACAGAAAACAGAAAGTCTGTTCCCACCACAGAGAACAAGTAGGAAGCATATCAAAAGCAGGTTACAGGGGATGTGGTAATGTTCAGGAACTTCTGAAAATCTCTGAATGTTTTAAAGCAGTATAGCTTTTTACTTTATAATCAGGTTTTTATAACCAAGGCATTTAGTCTAAATTAGATGAAGAGTTTAGGGGAAGAAGGAAAAAGGGATTGATAAAAAGATATGAAGTGAATGAACTTTCTACCTTATTCACATAAAACCAATCTAACTACCAGGCATTGAATGGGGTGGTCCATATAAGAGTAGGGGAAGAAAATTAGACAAAAATTAGGCCTAATCTGTGCAGAAACTTTGTAACAAATTATGATTTTCCATCTGCTACCCTTGTGTGAATGCAAATTAACATTGGAGACTTGATGAAAAAAGGGTTCTTTTATCAGTGTTCCTCGAAAGTTACTTGAATTGTTACTTATCATGAAATTTACAGCTGTAATAAAAATGAGTACCATCCTAGCTCAGCTTCACTCCGATGTTTGAATAAGGTTTATGCCTAACTGTCCGGTCACTAATTAGCTCTTGTAATATCTCAAAATCTATATATGCCAGCATAAAGGCTTCCTTCCCTGTGGGTTTGTTTATAAAGATTTTGTATGTCATTTATGAAGGGTTTGCTTCATACATAATTTGCTGTAATCCATGGTAAATATTTTCAGCAAAATCAGCTTTGAATTCAGGCCTTCAGAGTATTTTTTTTTTCCTCAGAGACATCTTCCTGGATGCAATTTTTTGCTTGCTTATTTCATGGGTCAATACGTGGGATTTGCACTGGTTCACAGCTCACCTATCCTTCCTACTTTAAAAGTCAGCAGAAGAAGACCTAGATAATAATTCTTTTCCCCTCTGGAAAATACCCTAAATACAGACTGCATTTTAAAATGGATAAGAAAACACTGAGGAATAAGACTTCCCCAGATTGGTTTCCTTAACTTGCTCAAAGTTCTTTGTAAATTAAATGTCAGATTTAAGAAGTCATCAGAGAAATAATCCTCTATTTACAAGTCTCTTGAGATGAAAATGGACTTTGAGCTGTTTGTCCATCTTAGCTTGGGCATTTCATGGTTCAGAACAGCTACTCCAGAAGTTTCAAGCTGTTTATTTGAACAGTCTCCAAAACCAGCATGAACAATAACTGTCTTCTTTCAAAGTAACATAAAAATATATAAGTTATATACAGTGTGGTTAGAGTTCTCATTCTGGAAGGACCGGTACTATATTTTGGTCTCAGCTCTGGGGATTATATTCAGTTCATATTATTTAATATCTGTTTAATGCAAGACACAAACCCCCATTTGGGATCCTAATCCTTTGCTGAGCAAAGTGCTCAGTATTCTGTTACACAGCCAGGCTTCCTCAAATGCTCTTTCTCTGACCCAATATATTGTTTTCCTCACAATGAAAGAAAATAGCTTCAGGATGAGAGGCGAAATGTGCTCCTCACCCTGTCATCCAGAATGGATGATAATCAGGTGGTTGGGGCACTGTCTCAGCAGACATTGGGCTGTGGATTTGAACCTCATCAGTCACAGAAGGGCTTAAAATCAAATTATTTATGTCTATGAGTGAGGATTCTTTCTGCTAAACCATTATACACTGGGGGTCCATTTTCTCCAGATTTTTTTTTTTTAATTTATGTTTTTTTAAGCACAAGCAAGCAAGCAAGCAAAAAAACCCCAAAAACAAACAAACAAAAAAACCCCCAATCATAAACCCCCCCAAAAAAAAACCCCCCACAACAAAACAAAATAAAACAAAAAACCTAAACAGATCCAGACTCAATTCATCAAAGAGAGAACAGTTGTAAATATCTACCTTCTGAAGACCTGGAGATCTACACTCTGAGGTAGTTTACGGACCTCCCTGTATGTTGAGCTACACTGCTTGAATACGTAACATGCATCTCCAGGTAGATATTTTAGCTTGCTTTGCACATCTAGGAAGGGACAATTCCTTTTTTCTGTGTGTGCATCTCTCACACATAAAATAATTTTCTAGAAAAAAAACTTGCAAAATGTATCAGAAAATAAGGTGTCTGGTATTTTATATTAGCAATATAAAATCAGGATAGTAGAAAATTGGTAAGTAACTGCAAAGATTTACACCAATTACAAAAACTCAGAATCAAGAAGTATTCAAAACTATGACAATGTGGGGATGGCTATTTTGGATAGCCTAAATCTCTTTTCTAATAGGAATTTTTTAGACATAAACAACAACTTTCATCAGAAAGTTTAATTTGCATGATTCATTTTTTAAAGTAAACTTATTTTAATTTTTTTTCCCCCATTTCCAGTAAGAAAGAAAATTGATTAATTCCTAACCAAAATACAGAGAAATTCAGCCTTGTCTATTTATTTGTGCCTATCATAGCTGTTACACTTCCAATAGCAGTAACTTGCTCTGAATCTAAGTACTTCTTCCTCATGGCACTCCACTCTCCAGAAAACCAATGGCTGTTCCAAAACAGCTATTAATCTAAAGCTGAAGTACTTGGAAAAGGTTTAGATTAAAACTAATCAGTAGTACTCAGCCTCTGTTTCCTGACTTTTGATTTTACTGGCAAGGTCTGCTGCTGGCTTTGTAGGTCCATGATCCTGGTGAAAACTCTACATACATTCACTTTCAAGAAGAAGAAGAAGGAATTTTTCAAAGCCTAAACTCATTTCTGAGGGAGATTATGGAACAAATTCATCTGAAAGCGCCTGCAGGCAAGAAGAGAAAGGCAGCATGCATCCCTGTCCAGTTAGAGGGTTAGAGGTCTGGTTTTGTCAGGGAGAGTAGATTAGTAAATCTGATATATATTGAACTTTTTCAAGGCCTTTGATATAGCCTGTCACAATCTTTTGTTAGCCAAATGGCTGAAAGCTGGAGTGTATAAATGGGTGAAATTTTATGGACCACCAGGCTCACCTCTAACAAAGATATATTGTGTTGTTAATAAAAGTGCTAAAAGTGTTAGGTCTAATGTTTACCCCTTAAAACACCACTGATGATCATCTGTGTGTACCTTTAACAATTTCACCGATGACACCAAACTGAGGAAATGGTTCATAAATCATAAGGCAAGGCTCCTGTTTGAGAAATCTCATCAGAAGTTTGGAGAAATAAACTGATGGGAAACCCATGAAGTTTGGCAAGGTAAAATGCGAAGTCCTGTACCTTGGAATGAATAACCCCACTCACCAGCACAGGCAGGAGTCATCTGGCAGCAGCTTTGCAAGAAAGGACAGGTGACTCTTGGGCAAAAGTTGAATGTGCTTCATCAGTGTGTCCTTGCAGCAGAGACGATCAATGACTTCCTGGGCTGCACAAGCCGGAGTGTAGTACAGGGCAGCATCTTCTCTAATGGCACTTTTGAGATCACATTTTGGAGCACTGTGTCCAGGTTTGGGCTACTTTATACAAAAAGAGACACTGTCCCACTTAATCTGAGTCAGGTGGAGAGCCACCAAGGTGGTCATGAGGATATGGAGAATATGGCATAGACTGGGGAGACTGGGGGAGCGAGGTTTGTTCAGCCTGGAGAGGAGGCGACTTGGCAACATTTACTGATGTCTACTGCTATCTAATGGGAAGGCATACAGAAATCAGAGCCAGATATTGCCTAGAGGTGGGCAGAGTCAGGATGACAGTTAATAAACACATCTTGAAACAAGGAACACTTAAATTAGATGTTAGTAAAAAAAAAAAAATACCATGAGTAGAGTGAGAAAATGGAGCAGGGCCCCATAGGTGTGTAAGCTCCACTGATAGAAATACTCATAGAAATATTTCTTGGTCAAGTCCTGAGCAATTTGATCTAAGCTGGCCCTTCAGGTGAGGTGTTGGAAGACATAATCTCTTGAGGTATCTTCTATTCTAAATCGCACAGGGACTCTGAAGTTAGATTCTGTTAGAATTCATGCTGAAACAAATTTATTCATCCTATGAAATGTGTGTGTCACCATAACGATCATGCAGCCTGCTCCTCTCACCATTGTGATGTTCTGACCATGCCATTTCCTTCCTGCTTGTGCTGTATCTGTGCAGTTCAACTACCATCAATGCTTTCATCTCTTGAAAATATGCTTCTCCCTGAAAAAAAATGTCCAATAGTGAAATATGTTTTAAGAAAATTTTAGCTATATGAACAAACATTAGAAATACCACTTACAAACTGAAAGTCAGAAAAGCTGCATTTGTTATACACTGGCAGATGTGTACTAACCAAAGAACTAGAGTTACAACTTTAATTCATATCAGAATGAATTGTCTTGATCAGAGCTGATAAATTATAATTTAGTTGTTAGATAACTTATAGCTTGTGTGCATAGAAAGTCTAATAATAAAGTTTTCTGTATTTGAGTGTTCTGGAAGACATTCTCATTTGTATTCCTGTAGAAGTGAGATTTGCAAAATAGGAGTGGTCTATGACAATTTGAACAGGAGAGTAGCATTAGCATTTTGGCTATTATTTTTCCTTTGAAAAGGAAGAGAGTTGATCATGTTACTGTTGCAGGACTGAAAACAAGATTGATGAATACACAAGATTTTAAGATAAAAATTACAAAATATTTTAGTTTTAACAATGATTTATTTGTAAGCCAGGCTATAAGGAAAGTTTTTCTTTCTAAATATTACTTGTGTGGTTTAAATGTGTAAGAATGTCCTATCCAGGACATTTATTGATTCTTTATATATATATATATATATATATATATATATATATATATATTTGATTTCACATTATTATCAGGTAACAAACTGCAGTATATCAGTATAGACTTGAGTCCTTTCCTGTGGTGGTGTGAGAATTGTTGTTATTAAGTTATTAAGTTATTTTTGTAAGATTTTTAAGTTATTTTATAATGGTTGAGTTCACTGTATACCCCTGTGTTCTGCATTGGTTTTCCCTTCTGCATTGGTTGTTTTGTCTATTGTAAAACCAGACGTTTTCTGTCATTCATCCCCTCCCCCCCACCTCTCCTCGTGATCGCCCTGTCTGTCACTCAGAGACCCTTCCCTGGCTTCTAGAAAACTCTGGGAAGGGTGCCGAGTGATAGGCTGGGGCCCGGGAGACCCCCTCCCCTCATTTTGTGGTTGGTCCCCAGTTCCATGGTTCACACCCCCGGTTAACCCCCCCGATTCCTGTGACTGGCTGACCGGTTGTCGCCACCCCCGTTTCCACCCCCCCTTAAAACCTGCCGCACGCCTGGCCTCAGGGTCTCTCCTGGGCAGCAGGCGCAGAGTGCAGAGCCCCGCGCTCCCTCTGTTTCAATAAACCTACGTTACATCCTGCTCGGGAGAGTCCGCCTTTCATTAGCTGCCGAGGTCGCTTACGTCATCTACGTGCCCGTCGCTGATGGTGGGATCCAAGTTCCCACAGGGAGGAAGCGGCGCGCTTTGTCCGCCGCTCTGACCATACCACGCTGCCACAGTGAGACTCTGAGCTAGCCTGTGGTCGTGCGGGTCAGTGCGAATTGGACACGGTGACACTTTCCTAACCCCCCAAGAGTAGGAATTTAACTGACAATTCAGAGATAGAATAATATATTTTGCTGCTTTCATGCTATATGACACATTGCTAGGAATGAAGAAAAACACAAAAGGAGGAGGAATTAATTAACTGTAATAAACCCATGGTTTGCCTCTCTGTGTTTTCTGATCTCTAGCCTATGCACAATGAATGGTTTTTGTTAAACCTCCCATCCTTTCTTTATTGTCATATATAAATACTAAAGTGGCAAATCAAAATATTGTAAGGATTATCAGTTTTACAATTTTACTCATTCCTTATTAAAACAGATGCATGCACAAAAGTAATAAGAGATGTAATAACAAGCACAATGAGAGGAAATACTCCAATTACCATGAGTATTACAGAAATTGAATAATAAAGCAAGACTGATGTAATCAAATAGAGAGAAAAAAAGGTATAACTTATGGTAGGTTAATACCAGGAAAACAAAAAATTTTATTTCTTCTGTGTATTTAATGAATGGAACTCATTTCCAGGATCTTAAGTTTGAATATTATGTTTAATAAAAATTGATTTCTCTATAGACAGGGGTTTCATAACTTATTAATGGGGACATGAGTGCTTAAAGATTAGTCTTCAGTGCCTCTCCTTAATATCAGAAAGAAGCAAGTCTTTTTTGTTCCATCCTATATATGATTTTGTATCTGTTGAAGTTTCATTTTTGCATTTTTAAAATTTATTTGCAAAATTTAAATATAAAACCAATTCCATTGGTTAGACAATCAGCTTAACTGCTACCAGTAGATCTTTATGAAATTGCTGGTGATCAGTAATGTAATAATGCCCATATGTAAGGGCATCTAAGGAAAATGAAATAATTTTTCATGGAGGCATAAATTGCACCTCAACATTAAAAAAGAGCACCTAAAACAGCTTAAAGTCTTAGTGACTGGCCTATGCTGAAAAACTCGTAATGTAATAATCTATTTCCCATGACATCTTCCTGAACATGAAAAACATTGCAATCTTCTCTTTCATTTACTGTAACATGGTGGACAGACTCCAAATCTGGTCCAGAAAGAAGTAAGCAAAAATAAATGAATAGGAAATATTTAAAGTTACATTGGGCTTCTGAGATAGTGGACACACACAGACACACATTAAATAAAACCCTGAAACTACATAGAAAGTTAGGTAGACAACTACTAGATACATGGTGTAATACAAAAAATTGACCTAAGATGAATAAACTATCTAAGCTACCATACATTTATCAATATTGCATACAATCCTGAGCTTCATTAGGTGTTCATCCATCATTAGAATAACCTTTTCAGGAAGAGAAAAATGGATATGTCAATGAATGTATCCTGACATTATCAGACTATCCTAACTACCAACGAACGAACTATCCTAACATTAACAAACATCAATGTGTTCTTTGCCCTTTAGGTCTGCTCAATCTTTAGATAGGAAAAATTCAATGAATAAAGAAATAATTTCTCTTGAATGTTTTTTACTTTGTACAGTGGCAGGAAAATAATTTCCTCCAGACTCTTCTGGTAATTGCAGGAAGTACTAGTCTTACCAGTAAAATTGAGGAGAAAAAGGCACAGGGTTGTTTGGTCTTTCCATTTCCTTTTTCTCCCAGTCCTGTGTCCCATTCGGATCGACATTTTCTCTAGGCTTTTCTTTTCCCCAGGGTTGGAAAATGTTCCTCCATCTTTTATAAGCTACCTGACTCTGCTCCTACCTTTTTTTCCCGTCTCTTGCTTCCTTTTTATGTTTTCTGGGTGCTCCTTCTTTCTCCATGCAAGTCTCCTGACAATCTTTCTTGCTCTTCTGCACATGGGGATAGACTGTTCTTGAGTTTGGAGGATCTGATTCTTGAAAAAAAACCAGCTCTGCTGAAATTCCCTTATCTCCAAGACCATATCCCATAGGGTTCTTCTAAGAAGATGCCTGAACAGGCCAAATATATAATCTGAAGCTTAGAGGTATGATTCTGCTATTTGCCTTACTCCTTCCTCTGGTGATCACTCTCATAGCGACTGCTGCCAGACTTTATCCCACCTAGTTCTTCCTTGTTTGTAAGTACCAGCTCCAACACAGTATTTTTCTTATCAGCTCCTCAATCACCTGCGTTAGGAAGTTGTCATCAAGGTACTCCATAAACCTCCTGCTTTGATTTTGCACTGATGTGTTACCACTGCAGCAATGCTCTTTCTGAGGCCTCCCCTGTGAAATCACCCTGCACTCTTTGCTTGCCAGCATGGTCCACCGCTTCCTCTGAATTGTTGGCTGACACTCTCCTCTCTCACTGATTTAAACATTTCCCACCAGACTGGTCAGCTTCCTGGCAAAGATGTTTATGCCCCACTTTTTCAGATGGGTGCTACCTCTTCCCACTACAGTCCTCCAAAATGGTAGTATAGGTTTGAAGACAAAATCTCCTTTTTCACATCTGGTATGCAACCAGGGATTGATCGTAGGATCAATCCAGTCCTCATAAAACCCTTTCCTAAAGGTCTTCAAAAGCAGTTGAGGAAACTGGTCTTGTTTAATCTGGAGAAAATGAGGCTGAGGGTAGACCTTATTGTGCTCTAAACTGCCCAAGGAAAGGTTGGGATGAGATGAGTGTTGGTCTTTTCTGGCAGGTAACAAGAAATAGGACAAGAGGAAATGGCTTCAAGATGCATCAGAGGAGGTTTAGATTGGATATAAGGAAACATGTCTTCACTGAAAGTATTACCAAGCATTGGAATAGGCTCGCCAGAGGAGGGGTTGAATTACCATCTTTGGAGATGTTTAAAAGATGTGTGGATGTGGCTCTTAGGCATGTGGTCTAGTGGTGTGTTTGGCAGTGCTGAGTTAAGGGTTAGACTCAATGGTCTTAAAGATCTTTCATAATCTAAACTATTCTATGATTTTCTTTATTTAAGGACCAAGGAGAAAAACATCCTGGCTTCCACACTCTTGGCTCTTGCACTCAATCTTGTAGTCACGCTTGATAATCTTCAGGTATCCCCAGGAAGTATCAGTGCACACATGGAAGAGCAGCAGTGGATGGGATTAGAAGGACTAGCCAGCCCCAGAAGCTTCTTTCCAAAGTCCCATACTTGACTGCTATAAAGCAGCAAATCTCCCTAGGGTGGAAGTGAGCTTAGTGGATTGGAGCTACTACTACTTCTTACTGCTGCTCAACTCAGCCATGTTGGGTGTTTTGTTTGACAGAGCTCCCATCCCTTCATCTGCTACAAGGGCAATGCTATGTTCTGTAATTGCAGATTTGTAGGGGGAACAAGAGCTGAAGGAGACAGAAGTCCCAAGCTTCCAGCCTTGGTCGTCATGGAAATCTTTGTGTCCTATTGAGATATGTACAGATTCTGCCTTTGCCTCTGCCAGCTGGATTTTCAAGCTCTTGTGTCTGCAGGGTTTTGGAGAAAACCCAGTGAACTTTTTTCTCAAAACCTTTGGTCCTCTGAAGTCAGTCTGTCTCCTCCTGCAGCTTCTTTCCTTGGCCACCCAACCTGTTCATTCATGAACACCTACTGCAGGGAAGGAGCCTACCTTACCCTCTGACCCCCACCACGAGTGAGAAGCCCCAGGCACCCCTGAAGCCCCAAGTCTGTGAGGCTGTGTCCTTCATTGGGTGATCCTTCATAGTGTCCTCTATCCAAGGACGGCCCTATTGTTGCTGCACTGGGACTGTGCCCTGTGGCATGTCAACACCAACGCTTGGCCCATCTGTTTTGCCCTCAGCAAAGCTCCTGGCTCCCCTCTGCAAGAATTGCCACCTCTGCTAGCTTCTTTCCCTGGAAACTGTGTCCTGAGCCAGCAGTTCTGCTAAACTCCCCCTGTGGCCTGCTGGAAGGGTGCTTGATCCTCCCTGATCAGGAGTTACTTGGAACAAGTGCTCGACACGCCCTCTGATCAAGGGCGTCTGACAGAGCTTGTTAGAAGCCGCTAGAGCTTGCTCGAAGTTGTAGGTCTGGGTAGGTAACCTTTCTTGTCAGTGATAGCCACATTCATGATTCTCAGAAAACGCAAAGGAGAACCCTGATGATCTCAAGACAAAATTCCCAAGGAGAATCTGTTGGTTGATTTTAGGTATGGGTTCTGGTATGGCTCTCTGGATTGGAACCAGAGTTTATACTAAATCCTTCACTTGCTTCCAGGGCACTAAATCTGTGGGCTGGAAGAAAACAGGGAAAAATTGCCAAAATGGACAATACCTGGATTTTTTTGGCTATAGTGATTCAAATAAATGTGCCTGGAATGGCTCTTTGGCATTGAACTCAGCTGGCACCAAATGGCTCATGGTCAAACTGCTAAACTCTTTTTCCCTCCAAAACAGGACAGCTACTTCCAGACTGAGAATGGTCTTTGCTCATTCCAACACTGTGCCTTGAAATTATTTCAAAGACCACTATTTGGCCTGGCTGAAAACTATTGAAGGGACTGATTTAATAGTTTAACAGTATGTATTATTAAGTTCCAATGTCCATGGACATTCCTCACTACTATTTCCATTAAATGTCTTTCGTACATCATTCTCCAATGGCCATAATCTCCAGTAACTAACTGTTATGAGATCATGTGTCTGAATAGCTTCTGATTACTGTAGTCTCTTGAAAAGGAGTTAAAACAGGATGGTGTAGTTGGGTCTGAATGCCTCATGCACATAAACTGAAACAAAATCACAAGCCTTTTTCAAGATCAATAAGCACTAAGACAGGTTTTCCTAACACAAGAAGATAAAAAATGAGAGGAAAAATTTACATTACTGTATTTAGCAAAGCAGTACAGGATCATATGGGTAAGAAGTATATAGGCAATGTGCTCCTGGATAACTTTTCTCAAGCAAAGACACACTCTTTAGGACCTTGTTCTCACTTCCTGTAGAATTACTGGGAGATGTGAAAGCAGCTGCAGCTCTCCTTCACCATCAGCAGATGTAGTATAGCTGCAAGAAGATGGCTGTTCCCCTTCCAAATAACTGCCAAATAACAGCTCTATTCAGCTGAAACCCTGGTATAAAAGTTCCATACCATGGCATCTTCTTGCTGATGTTTTTAAACACAGGTTTGAAATTGTAATTTTTTTTCTCATTTATGAACAGGAAGACAAAGCTACAATATAGAATCATAGAATGGAGTGGGTTGGAAGAGACCTTAAAAATCATCTTGGTCTCCAACCCCTCTGCCATGGGTGGGGATCCCTTCCACTAGACTGTGCTGGTCAGAACTCCATCCAAATTGGTCTAAAAGACTTCCAGGGATGAGGAATCCAAAACTTCTCTGAACAGCACTGGAAATTATTTATGGACTATTAAGAATTTTGGAAAAAAATCAGCAATTTTCAGAGGCTTACAGAATTAAAATTGTTTTAATATACAATTGTGTTACCATATTAAATGAGTTTAGTCTAGAACACTTATAGAGTTATCTTGTTGCAATCAAAGATTTCTTGCAAACTCACTTTGAAAACTTCATATCTAGAAAATGAATGATTGCTTGTCTGTGAAACCACTAAATAATATAAACTAAATGAAGATATGAAAACATGTGACACATACATAGAATTATCATCTATTTGGGTAAAGAATAGAGATAGTTTAGTTGTAACTTAAAAGTGAAACCCTGGAGGTGGTGAAGGTATTGACAAAAATCCTGCTGTTGCCACTAGATCCAGAATATCACTCTGTACATATGATGGAAATAAATAAGAAAAATCTTAGCTCAATGGTTAAAAAATCCATTTGTATCATCAGTCTTTAAGAAAAGTTACCATAAAATCCTCCATTATTAAAGCAAAAAAGTAAACTTAACATAAATTACAAGATGAGGCTCACCTGCTATTCTGCTGAAACGTAATTTCTCACCTACCAGTTAAATTCAATGCAGACATTTTTTACATCATGCATATTTTTGGTAGAAAATACTATTTTTGTTTTAAGAGCAGATGGGCCATCAGATCCTCAGATATGATTAGTTCAGTTTTCCTAGTAAAAAATTATCTAAATGTAGTCATTGATGATGTATAAAAGAGGATTCTTAAGGAAAACAAAACAAACCACAAACAAACAAAAAACACCACAAATACAATTGACTTTTTAGCAAGAGGAACAGTAGCCCATGTGTTAAATCGCCAAAAATTCTTCTTGTTGGTTGTCAATACTGACACACATATTTCCAATTAAAAAATTACTACAATAAGCACAAAGCTGAGTTCTCTCCTCTGGGGGGAGCAGAGAGAAATGTGCATGCAATCATGTCTATAGGGAGTGCTTTAGGTAATGCACAACCTTCCAGACATCCTATTCATTAATATTTCTGAAAAAAACTATTCTGCAAAACTGACTACAGAATGCGTATATCAGACAAAATTGAATTTCAAAGTAAAGAGAATTCCACTGTAAGACCAACAAATAACATCTTACATTTACCATCAATTGCAGCACCTGGTGACACCATCAGTTCACATCCAGCATGTGCCTATGAACAAACGGGAACACAAGACTCTCCTTAATCAGATTCTAACAAGATATGGGTACTAAGAAGACATGACAAAAACTTTATGGAGAGGTCCTATGAAATTTAATAGTATGAAGCCAATAGTAGGTTTTATGGAATTTTAATGAAGAGTCAGGATATGCTCTTATTAAAATTAGCAGAAAACTATTTTGTATTTCAGAATGCTTTAAGAGGCTGTGGAATTTCCAGAGCATCATAACTGTGTTCAACAGAAGTATCTTACAGACATTGAAAACTGGGATAGTATTGTACTCATTTTTAAACTGTTAAAATTTGGAAAAAATATGTTTTGTTAATTGAATATTAGAGGACTTTCCATAAGTCATAACACAACCAGGCTTAATTTTTCTGATGGGTCACTGCTTTTGCAAATGCGTTAGAGTTGAACTTAACTCAGAATAAGTTTTATCTGCAAGATATTATTGTTTTCCATTCTTGAGTTATTTGTTTTCTCAAAGAAATGAAACAGAGGTAGTAAGCCCATTTTTATTGTTAAAAGGCATTACTGGAAAGTGAAGCCTCATGATTCCAAATCAGAGTTAGATGACATTACTGACATATGTAAGGCTGACAAACTGAAACACTGAAAGAGGTGACTCCACAATCTTTTTCTTTTATTTCCTGAGGTGGAATGAGCAGACACCATAATATAAATCATCATGATTACACTGTAACAATAAAAAGTTTCTGCCTCAGAAGAACTACTTGAATTTTTTTTAACATCTTGCTAGCCAAGACTGAACTTAAACTAGATAAATTGAATGAGACACAATGACTAAATAAGTAACAACTGAGGGAAGTAAATCAGTTTTCTCTGCCTAGTATTATCTCAAAATTTGTTGAAATTAACATGGGGAACTAGGACTACTTTTAGAAGAGAAAGTTTTCATTCCATATTGTCACAGTGAAGGAAGGTCTGGCTGTACCATGAGGGGGACAAGCCAAGAGCTGAGTGTGACCCCTCATAGTCTGTCCTTCAAAATGGAACAGGGCTGCTGAGGTGAGACTTTCCCCTCTTTTAGTGCACCAAAGGAAAGAGCATTAAAGGATTGCAGGGCTACATGAGGCCTCTGTCACTTTTGGAGCAACACTCCAGTGACAAATTACATTCAAATAAGAGAAACAAAAATTTCAGTAAGCAAATGTCATAGTTTTAATTTTAAACCGGGCAGAATCACCAATTAATGTAGTGGTTTCACATTTACTAAATTTTCGTCTTGGTACTTACTCTTTTTGTGAGAGAGAGACTAGGAGAAAAACAAAGCAGGCTTAACCTTAAAATTAACAAATAGTTTATTAACATACACTAAAAGGATAGAAAAACAGAAAGTTGGAAGAAACCCTAAAATGGAATGAAACTTCAAAAAAACACTTTTCCCTCCCCTTACAAACTGTTGACTTTCTTATAAAACAATATAAAGAGACAAAACTTGTAATTTTCAGTCAGTTTCACTATCTGGTAATAGTCTTTCATCAATTCATTAGGGGAAGAGTATCTTCTAGAGTCACAGATCCCACTGACAAAACAGTTTTCTTGTGGGTTTTAAACTGTCACAAAAAAAAACGCACGGAGAAACCTGCTTTTGTGACCCTCCCAGGAGCAGCTTCCTAAGCTGCTTATGGATCATGGGTCTTACACTTTTTGCATACTGCGGTGTCACCTTTTAAAGATGAATAACTCCAAAGCAAAGGATTCTTCACTTCAAGGTACAGAGATATCACTTCTTCACTGGCGCAGGGGGCTTCTCATCTTTATCTCTGTTCAAGCATCTTATAGGATATTACTTAGTTCATCACAAACACCTTTGCTTAAATCTACACACAAATTAAAACAATCATCTCCCCATATCTTTCCAATGATTTAAAGGAATGACCAAAATATAGAGTTCATTTCCATGGCTCAAGTAAGAATTGAACAACCAACTCTTCAACCCTCTGTCCTAATAGTCTTTTTACTCTTGCTTTACTGACTTCATCCTGCTGTTCTTTATGTTCACTCTGTCCTTTCTTACTCTCTCAGAGAAGGGCTAAGCTCTGGAAGCTTCATGTTGCTAGGAAAGAGTTAAATCTGCTCAGAGTCTTTGTTTCTCTCTCTCTTTGTAGCTCATGGTGTTAGATATTCAAGGCCAAGCTGATGAGGGAGGAAAAACTCACAAAAACATCAGAGATCACAGCACTCAAGCAGTCCGGAATCACAAAAAAACCAGGCAAGATCATAAATGCCTTCTCAGCCCACCCCTCGGTGTAAATCGGGGCGGCCTCAGCCTAAATGGTGCCCATAGCTCCCATCAGGGGCCCAGCAGAGATTTTTTCTCTGCTCCAGGGAAGTTTAAAGAAAGTAGCTGTTGCAAAACAGCAACCTCTCCTCCCCCCCGCAACCCGGGAGCTGATGGAATCCGGCCAGGCCTCAACCCAGCTCCTCCCAAAAAGGGGGGAGCAGCAGGCCCAGCTCAACGTTACCTGTCTCTATCTGGCCAAAGGAGGAAGGAAAAGGACCCACCTACAGGAAATCAAGGGGTTTTATATGGTACTTCCCAAAGTCGCAGCTGACAATTTCAGTGGTCAGAGTAGATGTCAATATTCTAACTAACTCTCTGATAGGTCTCTGTCTCTTCTAAAGCAATTCCCAGGTCCTGACCTGGAGAATTATTTTACATTCTTTTATAACTAAAAAACTAAACTGTACTAACCCATGACAGCAAACTTCTCCACTTCAGCTGTAGCCTCCTGGATACTCCAGGCAATAGTGACTATTGCAGTTTGATATATCTCTTACTTGCTGAAGTTCCATACCAGAGACTCCAGTAACTTCAGCTTAATATTTGTGTGGGTGGGGCAATAATCATGTTTTTTAGCATTCACAAAGCTCTTCACTTCTGCTTCACTTATGGCCAATTACAAAAGCACCTCAGTGCAGTAAGCTATGGGCTACTCCTCTGATTTAAGGAGAGAAAGGGAAAACAAATCCACATTCACAGAATGCAGAAAGTGATTAGGAGTCGTGAGGGTCTTCCTATTTGCCTCCTTCTCTCACAGTGAGGCAAGGAAAAATCACCTTGCTCTGCTTTGAGGTCTGACAATTCCATCAGCTGTTCTGCTACAGGAGAAACTCAGGGACCTGAGTTTCAGCAGGTAAGCTATCCTGTTCAGTCTATCTTTTATTTAAATCCCAGGAACTCCCCTGCACCCTGATGCACAGTTCTTAAATATACCATGAGTAGTTCCAGAATACTCATGTTTACGCTGCCTATGGTGTATTTCCTGTGTCCTTTGGCTGCAGGGTTCTGGACGTAGTACAGTTTTAATAAAGTTTGTTTTTAATAGCTTTTTTGTCCATACACTGTCCAAAACTGGGGATCAAAAGAGGCTTGTGTAGATGCTCTGAGACAGCAGATGCTAAATCATCTTTTGCACTGCATCCATTAGTGAAGTTTTATTTTATTATATCTATTGTTGCTCTTATTCTCCAGTTCACGATAGTCACCAGTTTTCTTCCAATTTGCTTTTGCAAATTTGGTAAATACAAAACAGGAGAAATAAAACAATCTTGCCTTTGTGGCACACAGTGAATTTGGCCTTGTATATACACTATATTTTAAAATAAATTTAAAATAAATTCCCCTAGAAACAAGCAATTAGCAGATATCAATGCCTAGTTTGCAAGTGGAAGCCAAAACAAAGACTAGAGACCTTCACACCAACAATCTGGATATTAAGTAGGAAAAAAAAAAAACCTTCCAACCATAATACCTCTCTTTGTTTCCTAATGTGGTTGTAGCAATGAGGATTCAATTGGAACAGCTGTGTAGAAAAATCAGATTTTTATCTATTTGGCATCTGTCTAGGAAAAATACAACATTGAGACTTTAGATGAGAACAGAGCAGGCAACTTTATAACCTAGCTTTGCAACAAATGACACTTAGAAGTGCTTTGCGTTATGAGTTAGCTGGGAAAATACTGAACCTCATCATGGGATTAATTGCATATTCGTTGCTGGAGAAACACTTCTCTCTCAGAGAAGGGAGCCAAAACCTGAACATCACTGGGCTATGCACTGCATGATTCATTTGAAGCTTTGAGGCCTCTAAGTATTTAGTCTAATGCCTTATGGACTCTCATAGTGGCTGATGCCATTAAAATCACTGAATTGCTCAGATTGCAAAGGAATTTGAGAGGTCTGTAATCTAAAGTCATGCTCAAAGCTGAGTCCACACTGAATTCACACCAGATGCCTCGGGGTTTAGTATGGCTGGATTTGGAAACCTGCAGCCTCTCAGGCAACCATTTTTAGTTGTATCCCTCATAATTTTTCTTCTTATATTCAGTCGAAACCTCTCTCATGTAAATTTATGACCATTGTTTCATATTTCAACTCTTAAGCTTAGCAAAGAAGCCTTGCTTCAGCAAACGTCTTCTCAGTAAGCCCCTCACAGGTGCCAAAGTTCGTGTTAGGTTCCCTACAATGATCCTTTCCAGACAGAAGAAGCTTGGCTCCCTCAGCCCCTCCTCACAGCACAAATGTGATCCAGCCCCAGCTATCTTGGTGGCCCTCTGCTCAACCTGCTCCAGCTGCCCGAAATCTTCCCAGTATTGGGGTTCCCAAATTGGGTGCAACATCCTGGATGTGACCTAGAAAACATAGAGTACAGCAGAATGATTGTTTCTCTCATGTACTAACTACAGTCCTCTTAATATTGCACAGATTTCTATTGGCATTTAATGCTGCCAGAGCTACAGTGTTCTCAGTCATTTTCTATTCCTTCAAGAACCTTTAAATGTCTTTCAAGAGGACTTCACCCATGATTTTCCCGGGATTAAAATCTGTCTAGTGAGAATTTTAAGTTCTGCAATACAGTGTGGAGCAAAATGAGAGATGAAATTAACGTAAGTAAAGGAAACAACCCTTCCTTTCTGCAGCTTCACACAGCTAGTTAATATTTCATAAGTATTTGAAATTTTGCTTTCCTTGAGAATTTTGGGGGTCATGTCTGCAAAGTTTAGCTCAACACTAGACCTTTATTCCTTTCTGTAAAGATCAGGATAATTTTATTTTGTCAGATGTGGATTTTTAAATAGAGACTCTCTCTTTAGGACTTGAAGTATTTATATTGGTCTTTCAGGAACAACATTAATGTTTTTCTTTAAAAAAGAGAGGAAGGTTATTTTTTGCTACAAATTAATAGGAAAATTATCATGTCAGAAGACCTGCATTCATTTTCACTTCGTATTTTTACAGAGTAGCCAGTTTTTCAATCTTTAGGAAATTAAGTAAGACAAGAATTAAGTAAAGCCTCTGCAACATACTGTGCAGATTTCTAAGACAGGAGAAAGAAAAAGCTTTTGGCTCATCTGTCTGGTAGTCTCCTTCAGAGTACCTGTGCTTATAGTATGACTGTTTAAGGATTTAAATGGGTAAATCTTACTTACACAAATTACTTATACAAAAGTTTTGAAATTGTTGGCTTTAATATTCAAAGTAAATTCCCCTACAGGAGTTCCTCCAGATCATTAATTACACCTGTCAATAATTCCTGTCCTTCTATGTTTGCAATGTCTCTTTTGAGATTAAGTCCATACACTTGTTCTACATGTCTTAATAAAAAGTTTATTGAATACATATTCTCAACTACCTATTTTAAGATGAGAAAAAGCACTCACCTCAGTTATATATTAATTAGGACCACTCAACAGTACAAAAATTTGGAGTTTCAAAATACATTTAATTTTGAGAAAAAAATCACAAAAATTGTTATTTAACATAGTAATAATAACTGTGAATAATAAAAATAATAATTCCAAATGCTACATTGACACCTCAAATAAGTTTTCAGTTAGCTGTAACATACAAGTATGATAAGCAAATAAAAATGTGAAATAGTTCTCCCAAAATATTGCATTGCTTAACTCTTTTTTTGTACCTCCCCAGGGAGAACATGTAGTGGTTGTAAAAACATTGTCATTATAAGGTAATTTTATATCACCATTTCGCAAAATTCTTTCTTACTTGTGAAGAAAACATTCAACAAATCTTTTACAATCAGCCCATTCTGGTCCTAGAGTTCACATCTTTTAGTTCCAACAATGTTTTTTACCAACTTCTCCCTAAAATATGCAAGCATTTCTTCAAGTCCACCTCAGTTCAACACAGCACACCAACTGCAAATCATTTTTAGAGAAATTGAGTAACAAGCAGCACATGCAGAGTTGTTTGACTGAATGATGACTGCAGGGGCAGGAAAATGTTTATATGTATATATAATATTTATATATATATACTATACATATGTATGTAAGGTTGGATAAGACTGAGAAACAAAACTGCCAGCAAGGATATGATTTCTTTCCTGACTCAGATTTCTCTTAATTTTGAATTTAGTTAAAATTTTTGCAACTTTCAAATATTTTAAAAAATGTTTAAAATTCCAGTTTAAATTTTAAAAAGTTAATAAGACTGGGGAACCTCCACCTATGGATATATTTTGATTTAATGTCTAAGTTACCCCTTCTCTGACTTGTGGTTTGGACATCACTTTCTCATTTCTCATGAGTCAAGATTCCATGTGACCATTCAAATGAAGTTTAGAGAAACCATTAAAATTATTTCAGAAGTATTCCAATCAAGCAAAGAAGGCAGGATAGAATCTTACTTTGGATAGAAAGGCTGCACAGACATGATCCATGTCATACCTCTGTGTATTACTCTAGTTGACACTTGAAAATGAGGGACAAAGGATACAGTTTATTTCATCTCACCATAAATCTGAGCTTCTTGAATTTTAGAAATTGGTAGCTATTACCAAGATAAATTTTCATTTTAACTGTTTTATTTGTTTTCCAGCTTCTCTTCTTCTACCGGCTACTATCTGGAAGACTAAAGAAATCCTTTTTTGTTCCTGGTGCATTTAGTGACATGTAGTTCTGGTTTTATCTAATATTGTCCTTTGCAGTCAGTGGTTCTGAAGACACTGCTTCATTGGTATTGATGTCTTAGGAAGGCTGACCTGAAACAGAGACTGGACAGAGCTATAAAAAAAAAAATATTTATTGAAAGGCCTCCAGGATCAACCTTGGGCGAGACAGGCGCCTGACCAAGGCTGCACCCAGGGTGGTCATAAAAGAAAGATGGCATCAGGGTCACAAGATGTTACATTTTTTATAAGTTTTGGTCAATTTGCATAATTGTCCAATTACAGTTAAAGGTTGTGAGGTCTCATCCTTCTTGTTCCTTCTTCCTTCAGTCCACCATTGTTTGTGCTTTTGGGCTTGAAAGTTGTCCTTGGTCTCCACCAGGAAAAGGATTTGTTTTGTCTGCTCTGTGAAGAGAGCTTACTGACATTTAATATGAGGCTCAGAGCTACATCCCTAGGCAGCACAGAATCTGAAAATATGAAAGCTAAAGCTCAAGGCATCAGTATTGAATTGACAAGTCAATCTGAAGTAAAACAGGCATGCTTAATGTGAAGGATTTACAGAACCTGAAGACTCCTAAAAGTGTAATTCACGTGTGGAATGCAGCTTTGGAATATTTGCAAGCATTCTAATCATTTTATCATATATACTCATTTTTCTTTCTCTCATTAATGCTAGCAGCAACTTTCTGATCTTCCACTCTGTACAATAGAAAGTTAATTATATGTGCTATTGGCAGGCTGCTATCTGTAGCAATTAATTTATACTCTACTGATTTATGAGTGCTGTCTCTTTGTGCATAGAGTTATGATGCGCTTAAAAATCTTAATTGATTAAATCAAATAGGCTAGATGGCTTTAATTCAGCAAGAATAGTTCATAATATTTAAAGTATTGCTGAGTTCTGAATAAGTTTAAAAGATCTCTGAATAGTGTATTAATTAAAAAGAAAGGAAGTAAAAGACAACAACAAAAAGAAAGCTATCATGGCAATGTAGTTTAAGATATGAGATCTTGCCTGGATATTCCAGGATTAGATTGCATAAAATGATTTTTCATTCCAGTATAGAGGAATGAAAAAAGATACATCAACAATGTTGTAAATTATGCATCAGAAAGAATTGCCCTTCTCTGACAATGTTACTGATTAACAGTGACTTTGCATTAGGTGTCAAGGCGACACTACAAATATGTGAATGAATGTACTTGGGAATGTGCACGAACAAAGAATTTGCTGGAAATTCTTTTTCACTAACATGGTTATGTTTCCATATGGCCAGAAAATGACAATGGATCTATTACACTGCCTGAGTGTCTACACAGTAGCTCAATCATTTATTCATTGGACATTTTTTGCCTTACTAATTTTTTTTTCCGCTTCACTTTTCTTTTTTCTTTTTTTTTTTTTTTTCCCAAGATCTTTGGAACACCTTCTATTATGTGCAGAAGATGGAAATTCCAGTTTCTAGACAGTCTCCTACAGTAAATATTTATACATTATATATACATAAGAAATCTTCCTAGCACAATATATTATTTTATTTTATAATTATGAAGTGTAAATCATCATCATTGATCACTGATGTGATTCTCTTATGCTTAGTTTTAGAATGACTTTCAGTGATCAATATAACTCAAAGAAACTCCATTGGAAAGCAAATCTAGACTTCAAAGCAGAAAACAATGCTACAGCAACATATTAAGGATTAGTGAAATGCTGGTATATACAGCATAAGGCAGATATGATGTAGCTGCCTTGCAGTTTGACTGGACTCCCAAGCAATAATCTGTTTTCAAAATTCCAGTCTTTGTTTTGTATCTATATGGTTATTATGGTCTGTCTCTGAAAGCTTTGATGTTGTGAGGGCATTCAAATTTATTTGTATTTTAAAATCAACAAGATTAACATTTAATGAGGAATATTTGTGAAAATATCCTTCAATAATTCATCATGCAATTGCATGTTATGCATAATATTTGCACGTAATTTGTGTAAATATTGATTTTATTTTTTCGCTTTTACAGGCAAAGAACCTTATTGGGACATAATAGTTCAGAAGTCTGGAAGAAGTGTACCAATATCTATAGACAATAAAGGAAAAATACCTGGTAAACTGTAAACACTGTAGTCATATTTATTACATGCTGACACTTTTATCTGGGGGCCAATGCTGCATTTAAAAAGTGATTTTAAACTTCCAAGGAGCAATAGGAAATCTCTCAAGGGTCCTAAGGCCTGTGAGTGTAAAAAACCTGGGATTTTATTCAGTATCTCTAAGTGTGATTGTCCTGTAAGTAAGGTTGAACTTCCTCATATTTCTCAAAAGTAGAAGGCATAGAAGTGCAGGGTAACATGCAGATTTGCCGTAAGATTTATAGATATTTCTTTGCCAGAGAACAGATAATTTGAATTGGATGTATTTCCTATCCATAAGTTTTATGGACTAGTATTGTATTTGAATTAGATATTAATTAAATTGTATTGACTAGACAAGCATAAAGGGACAATCTGGTTGATGGTATTTCCTCACAGTGTACCGAATACACCATTACCATTATGATGACTGGTATTTAAAGCACACTGCTGTAAGGACTCTGTAGCTGCACAGAGCTCTCAGTGGGAGCAGGTGACACTCAGCTAAAAAACTTAAGCTGGCTGCCTGGAGATTGGCTCCAGGCACGATGCTGGGCTGTGTGCTGTAATCCAGGCAATCCCCATTTCTGTTAAACAAACTGGGCAGGAAAATCGTAACAGGAGCCAAAAGTGAATGTGGCTAAAGAGCAAAGAAAATGTCAGCAGGACTATTGGCAAAGATAAAATTGCAATATTTGAAGAGGAAATTTAAAATGTCTAACTCACTTCCAAATTTATAACCTATATCAGGCTGCAATCAATCATTGACTTATTTTGGATACCTACCTTATCAAATTTTGCAGAATTAGAAGTTCTGTATTCCTTTAAAATACAGCTAAAGGAGTAAACTGTATCTGTATCTGTATTCAATGTTTAGTTCTTACTCTGCCAGAATTCAGTTTTCTATATCTCAAGATAATGAAGTGCACATTTCTCACCACACAAAATGTTCTTAGCTTATCTTTCAAGAAATGAGTGCATAGGATGAAAGCAGTCCTATCTGCTGAGACATCCACTATGCATAAAGAGAAGTCAAGAATCAGTAATTTAGAAAGAAAGATATAAAAACCTAGATAATAAACAAAGTACTTGGGAGAAAGAGGAGCCTTTTATTTGATTTCAGCAACAGTGGTAGGTTTTAAGTCCTTTTTTTTCTCTATTGAGATGCAGAGAGCTTCTGGCTGTAATATTTGTGTGTGGAGGGAAAGAAAAAAAAAAAAAAAAACAACTTTTATTTAGAATTCAGTAAGAATCAGAATCTATAAAAGACACCATTTTGAGACAAAACTCTCAGATGTCATCTCCGTTTCAGCTTTCTATTTAGATTACTCAGATCGTTTCTTGAGATATTTTTTCCTTGATACATGGTATACTAAACCAAAAGATTTATAGGAATATGGAAATATGAAGTGTGGACAAGTACATACACTGCAATAACCTCAGATTTACAATGCGATGAGATCTTGCAAGATATTTTACTAACTTTTTTTTTTCATCTGTATTTCCTCCAAATACTACAATAGTTACCATTAGATCCCTGACATGTGTTACACAATCAGGAAAGAGCCAGCTAGATCTTTTCACCTGTGAGTCTGAGAGAGCAGACTTGTGTAATAAGTTTATGGGTATTTTTCCTGACCTGGTGTTTCTGGCAACATACACAATGCAGGAAAATTACATGCTTCTAAATCACTAGCCTCAAAAACTTCTTTTCCCTGTACTCAGTGTTTTACTTACTGGGATGATTAAGTTTGAATTTGGTTTTGGACCACTTACTAACACAGAGTCTACAACTTTTCCTCAAACTTCTTATGGTTTCAAAAAGATCCATTGTCCCCAGCTGCAAGACTCTTCCCCACACCCTAAAGCTAAACCCAGAGTACCATCCAAAGGACTTACCACCACTACAAAAAGTAATTTTCCAAAGTTTTGTGATTTCCTTCTATTTTCCCCAACAATCCATAACAAGAACAAAACCTGAAAATTTATTTTACACAGAGGCAGTGAAGCACTGTAACAGGCTGCCTAGGGAAGTTGTGGATGCCCCATCCCTGGAAGTGTTCAAGGCCAGGTTGAATTGGGCCCTGGGCAACCTGATCTAGTGGGTTGCATCTCTCTGTGGTGGAGAAAAAGGAGGAAGGTTGGAACCAGATGACCTTTAAGTTCCTTTCCAACCCAAGCCATTCTACGATTCTACAATGAAATGGGAGATTTTAATTCTGAAAAATCAATTTAAAGGACTGACCAAACAGACTGATTTTCTGCTCAGAACTGTTATCACTATCTTATGAGAAGAGTGGTTAGAAAAGGAGTAAGAGATGCCAGATGTGGAAGAAGTTTACCAAAAAGCCAACTATCATAAAATACTGCAAGTCTGCAAAAACACCAAGGCCATGTTTGGTCAAGATAGAGATATTCTGTTAAGATGTAAAGAAGATGTTGGAAAACTTCAGCTGAAACATGAATGTCTCAAGTCTCTTTATATTTGAGGTTCCCTAAGGCTTATGGGTCCTTAGTGTCAGTTTATGTACCGCCTGATGCTTTTGACAGTTACATTGAGATTCTGCTATGGATCATGAGAACTGATTAAATTCTTAACAGAATTCATGCAGAGACAGGAAAGACTGCCTAAGAAGTCTAATTTAGGGAAATGTTGATACCTTCACAACATGAGGCTGTCTTCCCCAACTGTTTTTAAAACATGATGTCTTAATAACCAGTCCTTGTCTGAGGTAAATTAAGTCCCACTGCAATGTCCCTATCCAAACAATTTTTTTTTTTTTTTTTCCTTTGCCTTTCAGAACTTCAGCTAATGCAAGTATCAGAAGAGCAGGAGTGCAGATATGTGTGGATTCATAGCTTCCTGTGGTACCACGGAGAAGCCCTTAATTTTACAGGGTTTAATAATGCTTATTCTTCTTTTGGGAATCAGCTGGCTATGAACAGAAAGGGAATCTCAGCAATTTTTAAATAATTCCTATAATTCCTTTGGACATGGCAGAAATACATTAAAAAGGAAGGCTAAAAAAGTAAGGAAGAACTTGCAGGTGCTTAAGTTTGGGATTTTGCCCTATACAAGTGTGCCCATGTTGAGGGTGAGATGGACTTCATGGGGGAAGATACAGGTGAGCATCCATTCATCATTCTTATCTCTAAATTTATTCAGCTTATTATCTTATGACTGGGTGGAGTGCAAGGAATCACTCTGATGTTTAAGGTGCTGTCATTCAGGGATGTCATCTACTGTGGCAGAAGGTGGGTACCAATTTCTGAACTATGTCCTTCAGAGTGAAAGGTGTGGAATTGCATTCACTTTGAGGAAGTATATGACTCCTCCCACAAAGTCCCTCACTATATTGATAGCAATTACTGAAAGACCTGCTCAGATTTTTTTCTTCCTGTATTCAATATTTTTATACCATTATTTTTTAAGTCTTATAAACAAGGGACATTCACTCTTCTTGTTGCGCTGTAATTGCTTGAAATTCAGTTCTTTTGTTGAGACTTACATGACCTTCAACCTAGAAAGCAATTTAGAGTTATAAAAGTTCTGGAGTCTTCTCTTTTTTATTTCTAAGGCTATCTTATTTTCTAAACAACTGAAGAAATTATGAAGAAAGAAATGTATTTTTTACAATGAAATGTACCCAGATATTCCATGACTCCATACCTTCAAGCATGGATTATTTATCTCCCTTATCCTTTTGCATAGTTATACACAAAGTCAGATATACGAATAAAATACAATACAAATTGGTTTATTTTCTGTTAAAATATTTATTAGTTGTTAGTCTATTTATTAAACTGATTAGTTTAAGGCTTTATGCTTAATTTCCTTTTACTTATATTCTACATATATGATACTTTATCTGTTTACTTTTTTTTTTTACTGAAGCTATAGATATGCTTCAGCATGTGCCCAAAACACATTAAAATCAGACTCTTGTCTTTGTGTGGGGGTGTAACATCTAAAAATCAGAAAACTATGCAAGAACTGCTCACCTAATAGTGTCAGCAAAACCTGACATTTTTGTAAGAATCATCCTTCACTCAAGTGCTATTGGCTTTAATTTATCTCCAATATTTTCCCTGAGACTCACAACACAGTAAATTGTTTTAACACAAAGAATGCATCAATTTTTCTTAAATTCTTTAAGTCCATTAACCCACCATTATGATGGATTTTCCCAGGGACTTTGTACAAATCAACTTTCTATGACATCAGTTCCTTAATCTACCTTTGATAAACCATTTTCCATAGTATATACATGGTATCATTACTTAGTAAGAGAGCTTTGGTACCTGCTACTCCTACTGAAATTTCTGACATTACTCATATATTGCACCTTAGTGTGAACATAATAGAAAATAGAAAAGGTAAAATACAGCAGACTTACACCAAGTCCATGCTTATTGCAATTCTGAAGGAAACAGGGAAGAAACAATGCTGACTTCAGTGTGTATTTATGATGCACAAATGAAGTGCAAACACTCAAATTTATAAAACCCAAGGGTAACATTTTCACATTTTCACTCTGTCTCTGCTGTATGTTGTCTGCCCTAAGCATGCCCCGGCAGTGAAAACAGGTCAAGTAGGGCAGCAAAAATCTAGGTATATGGAACTAAAGGCAACCTGGATAAGTAGCTTTCCCTATGCTTTCTATGAATCTCTCTTGAGCACTGTCTAATTGTCATGACTTTAAAGAGTGGGATTTTTTTGTTTGTTTGTTGTGGCGATGCAAGAAGTGTTTTGTTAGGTCTTTATAAGAAGTTTATGTTATGGTTCATTTCACTGTATCCCCAAATCTGTAACCCTTTTGTGTTTTCTGTATAACAAGGTGTTTTGTGTCAATCATCCCACCCCCCACCTATCTGTGTCCATCCCCTCTGCCCCCCCTCGCTCTGGGGCAGCCTGTCTATCACTTTGAGGAGCCCTCCCAGATTGCAAAATCTCAGGGAGAGGGCTTCAGGTGATAGGTCCCCTGGGGAGAACTCCTTTAGCTCTGGATTTTAGTGGTCCAAGGCTTGGGGGTGAGCACACCTTGTTACCCCCTGAATCCCCTGATTTGTTGTCTTGTTGTAAGCCCCCCCAGAACCCCTCCCCCGCTTATAAGGTGGACGAGGGAGATTCAAACTCTCTTCAGCTCTGCTCTCTCTGGCCTCTCTGGCCTGAGGTTTGGACCGGCTGTGGACTTCCCGCAGCCTGGCCTAAATAAACATCTTTTAACCTGCTGAGAGCCATCCTTTTCTCCTGCTGCCACTGCTGTCAAGACACTACTTGGTCCAGCTGCTGCTGAGAAGCTGATCCAAACTGGGAACATCTGTGGCTGTGTTGACCAGAGCTAGCCGGAGGTCAGCTCCCGCCTGGTGCGGGGACAGAACCAGACACAGTTTGTTTGGGGGTTTTTTTTGGTTTGGTTTGGTTTGGTTTGGTTTGGTTTGGTTCGGTTTTTTTGGCCTGCTTTGGTAACACCAGATCAACAAACTGAGGGCTAAAGATCTTGTGATATGTCTCAATGTTTGACAGTACTCTCCCAAACTTTAGCTTTCTGAGTGGGAAGCAAACTAATATTAGAGAAATTTGAGTGGAGTTACTCATTTCAAGATTTCAAGTGTATATTGGAGGTGTAAGACTGAGTGTTTGTTTGCAGACCAAAACTATGGGCCACACGAATCTATGCTCCTTGCAGCAGTAAGAAAACTGATATTTGTAAGAGCAAGCTCTCTCTGCTCATGTAGCACAGCAGATGTCTGCCCTCTCCTGCTCCTTCAGCAGCAGCTCTGTGCACCAGCTGTTCACAAAGAGGTCCTGATGAAGCATTGAAGTGAGGGCAGAGCTGATTCCTGCGTGCACCTGTCTTCAGAAAAAAGCTAAATGCACCAAATATACTATAATGTAACTACACAATGTTACTTAATTTTAAATTATATAAGCAATGTCTTTTTATTAGTACCTTAAAAGAAGGTTCATAAGAAGATTAGAATAAACTTGGAGTGCTATATTTTTGCACAAACATGAAACATGCTGATCAATTGGTTTTCACTTGTGCTTTTTTTGACACATACATTCTATTCACATTTGTAAATGAAATATAGGGGAATTTATTTCAAGAACAGGTGTATTTTCTTTCTTTAAGAGTTTACTGTAATTTTTCCTCTTTTTTTCTCATTATTCTCTTCCAGATGTGAAATATTTTCTTTTTAATTTGTTGATTTCTCTCAGAACTAAAGTAGCCTGAAATGTGATCACTTTTCAAACTCATTTTGATATCAGAGGCTCATTTCTTGGAAAGCAAAAAGACTCAGGACAGGGGCAGGGGGGAAGGGGTGAATCAAAGTGAAATCAGTTGCTTTTGCCTAGATTTTCTTCATAACTGAGTAAAACCATAACTGTCTGCCTGGTTTACACTTGAACGTGCAAGTGATGGGGCCATTAATTAAACACGTACTTAGAGCTTAAGGCTGTGGGAGACCTTTAGATCCTTTCTGACTTTGTAGATTCAGTAGATTAACTTACACTCAGAAATTCCTATAGAAATCCAAATAACTTTGATTAGACTTGGGGACTCTGATCTTCAAAATTTTGAACAGCTAAGCCACAGCTCTGTGAGTGAGACAGAGGTTCCACCAGTTTCTGATGAAATAATTCAAGATGATGGCACCTTGCCCAGGGTTCAGTAGTTAAAACCATTTTGAAAAATACTACCAAACTGAACAGATGAGCATTTTCTTTGTTTTTCTGATAGTGGCTTTGAACCACAGAGAAAGATTCATTGACCATTCACTTGCAACAAATATTCTACTACAGAACAGAGTCCATCCTTCCCCGTCTTTCAGCTCGAGGTAAAGACTGACACATAACAGCTGGTAACAACCTCCATCTATCTCAAGAAAGCAAAGTAATATAAAGTTAGAATATTTCTGAACATATGTACATTATTAAGGGAAACAAAGAACCTCCCTACCCACCCCCCCAAACCAAAAAACCCAAACCCTAAACAAAACCCAATCCCCTTCCCATCCTGACTCTCATAGAAAATGATGAAAGCCATATTGGTTTTAGAGTTTTGTTACGATTTCCTTCTTTTCTAAAGACATGCAAACATTAATACAGGGTCTTCTTTTCTGCAGCCCATCAAAAAAATGGAATTTCAATAATATATGTCCCAGTCCCACAAAGAAATATCAAATTTCAAACTATTCCTTCCATCCTTGGTATTCCTTCTCTAGAAAACTGCAGAGTATTCTGGGCCAGTTTGTTTAAATTCAAAATGCATCCTACCTCATTGTGGAATGCCTTTGTCACATTCCTCTTTTATCAACAAGTAAATGCATACAGTGATAAGGCATTCATCCACCTTCTCTTTGCACTTGTAAGCTGAATAACTGGTGTTACTGAAGCCTCTCACACTAGAGGTTACTTTTGCATGATTTTCATGGCCTGGCTTTGCTCACAATTTCATTCCATATGGTGTGGTAGTGGATCTCCTAACCTCTGCTCATTCTGGCATCACCCATGATATGGCTGGATGCGACTTTGAAAGGCAGGTTCGATCTGAAGAAGTGTTAGTTAAAGACAGTGTCATGAGTTCTGTGTAGGAGCAAAACTAGCTGGTCAGGTCAACTCTGTTTCCTGTCCTTAGGACATCATAAGGAAAAAGGAAACACATGGTGTCACCACCCTAGGCTACCTTACCCTTGGTCTCAAAGCGCAGCTTGCAGTCTGCTGGAGTGCTAACAGCATGGATGACCACATTTCTGAGCTTGAGCCTGTACCAGGGCTCTATTTCATTCGCTGTTGTAGACAGTGCCTTTCATTTCTTCTTGTCCTCTATAAGTGCCAGCAAAGGACACCTACTTTTTGGGGTTTCACTTCCCTTGGACCTCCTAGGAAGGCCTGCTCTTTATTTTCAGGCTTTGCAATTAGTCAGCAAATTGCTGGAAGAATGACCTGGTACTTCCCTCTAAGCCATATGATAATTTTATCATTAATCTGCAGTGCATATTCTTGAGGTATAGGAGAAGTTTGAAATAGGAATGATGATAATATAGCCAGTGGCAGTGAAGCCAGAAATAGTTTAAAATGCAGATTGGATTCAGTGGTAATAGTTAGGGATATGATGACACTAAGGTTTGTTAATATCCTTATTCATATTATTATTCTTATTGGGAATAGTCACATCACCTTAGAAGTCTCCACAAGGAGAAAAGTTAATGGAGCTATCTGACCATTCTGGATGCATCTAAATTTACCAAACTGGAACTGCAAATTAGTACAATAGATATGACAGCAAAGTTTCTCACAGTCTGGAAGAGAAGAAGGATTAGAGGGCACCAAAATACATGACATTATGAGCAAATCATCTTGAAAAACAAGCATTTTATTTCTGGGGGTGTGGTGGTGTGTGATTTGTTTTGTTCATTTATATAAATTTTATATAATGGTTTGTTCTCTGTACCCCCCTGCTTCTGCAATTTTGACTTGTTTACTGTTAAGTGGCCCCTGTTCGTTATCCGTCAATCATCCCTTCCCCCTTGATCCTAGTTGTCAATCCCCTCTCTCTCCCCTTGAGCGCGCTGTCAATCACTCCAGGACCCTTCCCTGGCTTCTGGAAAGCTCCAGGGAGGGCGTCGAGTGATGGGCTGGGGCCCTGGAAATCCCCTCCCATCGTTTTGTGGTTGGTTCCCTGTTCTATGGTTCACACCCCCGGTTACACCCTCAGTTTCTGTGATTGGCTGACCGGTTGTCGCCACCCCTGTTTCCACCCCACCTTAAAAGCTCTTGCACGCCTGCTCTCAGTGCCTCTTCTGGGCAGCAGGTTGCAGAGTGTGGAGCTCCGTGCCCCCTCTGTCTCAATAAACCCGTGTTATACCCTGCTCAGAGGAGTCCGCCTTTCATTCAGCTGCCGCGGTTGTTTGCACCGTCTACGTGCCCGTCGCTGGAGGTGGGATCCAAGTTCCCACAGGGAGGAGGTGGCTCGCCCTGCCTGCCGCCCCAACCTCACCATGTTGCTGCAGTGGGAAATCCGCTGAGCTAGCCTGCGGCTGCGCTGGTCAGCGCAAACCGGACACTGCGACATGGGGGTTTTATAAATTGTTTACATATATGTAGTTACAACAATTTATGGCATTTGAAGCACTCCTAAATGTATTTTTCTCAAATGAGAGTTTATAAATTAATCATGCAACATTTCAAGGATTGTATGGAATATTTTGCTGGGAGCTTCATAGTTGCTTATCTATTCTATTACATTTTGTCTAATTTATTTTAGGACATCTACTCATTTAACCTGTTTTTAATCTGTGCAATCATGCTAGAAAGATATATTGGACACAGGTCATATCATGAATATAACAAAAATAAGGAGTAGGGTTAAGTCTGCAATTTTATACATTTAATTTAAGGTTGTAACAACTCTATGATCCTTACAGGATCCCATTTTAAGAGGACAGCAGCATTCTCTACTTTCCTAGTCCTGCTGTGCCCTACTGAGCCACATGCTCTTTTGATTAGGATAAGTGCAGCTGCTACACTTTGGCCATGTTGTGTGATAAGAAATGAGAATGTAACCAGAGTTACCAGGTAAGTAAAAATTTTGAATTTAAGGTGATTGAGATAAAAAGATTCATAATTGGGCTGAAAATCATAACTCATTCTCCCCATGGAAATCTTTAGTATAAGGAGAAGTGGCTAGTCTGAAGAAGAGCATTATGTTAATAATCGTTACAGAGTCAGTCTTAAAGGAATTGTCCCTGGAAAATGCTAAGGACTAAAATTAAATCACTCTGAGATACTGGCAGAAAGTGAAGATATATGGCATCAATTTCCTTCTCACAGAGCTTTCCTCTTCTGGAGAGTCCTGAATGCTTTTTGCAGTTTTGATATCTGCCTGTGTTGAACATGTTCTCACATGAAAATCATGTGAGAAAATCATGTGAGAAAATCACTTAATATTTTCATTTTTACAATAAATTCATGAACGCTCTAAATTACAATGACCACATTCTAGTGTTTTCCCCACCTTCTTGTGTCCCTGATAAAGATTTCAGGATATAACTTTCTTATGGGTATTTCTCAGCTACTTTAAGATTATCCTCTGGCTTGTCCATGATACCACAGAGATGTCCTTTCAATCACAGTGTAGTTAAAGAGGTCCTTGGCAAATTCTTTATTGCCAGAATAGTATTTTAGCCATCAAAAGCTTTTACTTCCCTACCGAGAACATCAGATTAATTGCCCCACTCTCTTTCATGCACAGGAAAAGTCAAAAAGGGCTGTAAGAGTAGATAGAAGCAGACTGTATTGTTATTGCATTTCCACTATACATATTCCTTCACTTCAGGAAAAGGAAATTCACATGTACTCTTTACAAACTTGCTGAGTGTACTTGGCTTTGGTTAACAGTACAAGAAGGTTGGTGTGTTACTTATATGCATTTATGGCAGTGACTCCTCAAAGTATACAAGTCACTGCAAAACCAAGTCATAAACCTCTTTCTTTGTATACGTTATATGGAAGAAACACCACCCAGATATATTGTGATATAAATATCCTTTCTGTATTTAGTATCTCCATTTGGCATGTTCTTTGCTTCCTAGCTGTTTGGATTAAGGACTGAGCAAGGTTTTAGCTCCTGGCTGTGTTAGTTTAAAACAGACTCTTGGTCTCCACTTTTGGTAAGAAGCTATCTGCACAACAGTGGCTTGCAGTGGGTAATTGCACCCAATGGATGGACTTAGTTGGATGTGGAAGCCTCAGAGTAGTTCCAGAAAAAGCTACTGACATGTGTGCATTCAACTGTTTGGAATGTAAAGCTGGGACTTGAACATATGTCAGTTTTTACTCATTTTTACTGCTACTGCTGCTGCAAAATATTTTTTTTTTCCAACAACCTTGGTAATGTCAGTGAACTAGTAACTGCTGGAGAATAAAGGAACCTATTCTATTAAAAAGAATATGTGGAACGAATTGGTTTAAAATGCTTTAAAATTAATTATTTGAACTTGAACATCTTTACAAGGCTATGAAGTTATACTGCAGATATTAACTTTTGAAAGAATAAAGGTTTCATTTTTAAAATTTTCTTTTGCAAATAAAAAATTCCAAAGATTTAAAAAAATACAGTCAAAAGAACTTCTTATCCACAAAAAACAAAGGCACTCACATTATCCACAGTCATTTGGAAGGGGCAATTTATTTCTTAGAGTGAGGAAATTCTAAGGAACTTTTAACTGTACTGCTGATCAGATCTTTATACAAACTTGTGGTAAATGTTGAACACCAGCCTCTAGCCACAGGCCTCTAAAATCCTTGTCAGCACAAGGTAAGGAAACCTCAGCAATGCTAAATAAGTCTGTGAAAGCTACCATGTAAAGCAGCTTGAGAGCACAGAATATGTGTAATGAAAATGAATCAGTCAGCAAAGAAACCCAGAGGTTTAGGAAAGTAATCCTTAATTAAAAAAAATTTCTTAATAACTTGGACAGTTGTGCTGTTTCAGGTTTGTAGAGTTTATGTGATTTTTAGGATGTAGAGAAGTCTTGAAAACAGAAAGGAAAGGCAGGGTTCTGATTTTCCATATTAATATATACTATGACTTTGCATGAAGACCCCTAAAGCTGTTTGAAATCTACTTCCTCCTGACCCATATACAATCAGCATGCAAAAAAAAAATCATTGTAATCTAACTTGATAAGTAATTTTTAATAAGAAAGCTCTGCTTATTTTTGCATGTAATGAAAAATGTGAATAGCTAGAAATCCTTCATTAACAATAAAAACAAATTCACAGCTAGTACTAATGCTTGGAATTCTCCTTGTACTGATTAGAAATTTTTTCACAAGAATTATCTGTCTATTTTTTTGCAGTTTGGGATAAAGCTCTTCTGCTTCATCTACATATTGCACCATTGTGAAAGGAGAACTTCTACAAAATTATTTTAGTCTTATACATATACTCCAAGAACATTTGATACAACTCAATTGTTAATTCCTATGATTCGTTATTTTGAGTGTTTCTCATGGCACAACTAAAACAGATGAACTGGACAATATGGACAACGGCACATATGGGAATGTTCTCTACTACCACTTGGAAAGGAGGGCTAAAACAATGCCAGCTTTGTACTGATTATCTCCTTATTTTCTGTAATCTGTAATGTAGTAATACTCTGCCACGAGCCAGTCATTAGATGCAATATCTGTGCTACAGAAAGAAGTGCTGCACTCATTGAAATGAGGCACTTACATGTGGGAGAAAGAGAGCATGTCTTACAGGCTTTATTATTGTTAGTATTTTTGGTATTATTACTGTTGTTATTAGTCTATCAGGTGCTAACTACATATTAGTTAATTGTAGTCCTATGGGTCATGAGAAATAAAATGACAATAACTTCATTATTAACCTGCAAGATATATTATATTAACATGCAAAATATATTATGCTAGTACTGAATTATCTAGCTGCATGTATTGATAAGATCAAATTTTGCCAGTCTATTTATGAAAAAAATCCTATGATTTTTGATTAAGATAAGTAAAATGAAAAATATTTTGCTTTCCATAGATTCAGTAAGCAATATAAATTACAAAAATTAACACTGATTTATTGTGATTTGTTCTTTGGTACCTCTCACCATTAGCTTCAAGCAGTATAAGACAACAAAGGCCTATAGGAGGAGTCGAAGATATACTAGTGTAGAAAATAGAAAATGAGACATGTCCAAAGAAATAATTCTGTGGTGGAGAAGGAAAAGATTTACTATAAAAGATTTACAAAGTAAGTATTGGCAAAGTGTTGGAGTCCAGGGCATTCCTTTGGCTGCCCTGGAGGGTCCAAGACCTGGACAGGGGTGTCTGGGACTCCAGCCCAGAGCTCACAGGGACACTGGCTTTGATCTCAGTCCATGGGAAAGGCTTCCTGCACTGCAGGATGGGTTGCAGGCCACAAGAGTGTGAAAGATTGTCGTTTAGCTTATCACAGGGTGAAAAAACAGTAAATTTAGATTTATAGCATTGAAGTGAATGGGGGCAAGATGGAGAATTTGAGGCGTTGTCTCCTGCTTCTTCTTTCTTCTTCCCTCACTCCATTTCGGCAGTGACAGTGGCACAAAGTAGTTTAATGGGGATTGGGTCAAGATAGAGATGACCTGTTTAGTAATAGTAATAGGCATTGGCGAGAAATGATAAATAAAGAATACGTAGCAATTAGTATAAAAGATAACAACAGCCCAGTTCAGGAGGAGTTGGGGAGTCGTAAGATGTCCAGGCAGCTGCAAACATCTTTCTTGGGCACTGAGAAAATTGTAAGATAAGAGAAATAAACAAAGCATGCAACCTTGAAAAATCAGAACTTGAAGACTCCGTCTCTTTCATCTGTTTGGCACAGAGCTTTGCAGAGGGCAAAAAGACTCTAAAACCACCTGAATGTCGGGGAAAGCCCACGACAGCAAAGTGTTATCAAAAATATTCAATAATCTTTAAAACAAATGTTTGCTTCCATTGGACATTAGCCAGTGACCAGGGCAAGTATGGACCCCTCAGAAGAGTTAAACCTGCTAATGTCTACAGTATTTAGCCTGCTTATTCTTGCAAAATGTTCCTTTGTACTGTAACAATTTCCTGAAAAGCTTCCTATAGTTACAGTTTGTGTTAGAGAAGTTTATCTTATGAAGCCAAAAGATAAGGGCTATTTCAGCTAAATGGAACATTTCATGAATGGTCGAGGTTTTAATCTTATCTCCCCCTTCCAACTGCTGTTGGAATTCAGCTGTCAGAGTGAAGGGGCCTCACTTTCATCTTTCCTTACCTTCGAACCTCAAACTATATGTGAACTCCCCACTTTAACAGGACTTTACAGAAGGAAAGTTTAGTAAAAGGTTAGATGCAAAGAAAGTGCAAAGAATGGAATACTATGTAAAAAGCTCATATTTTATTTTAGGTACAAATGGACATTTATATATCCCTTAGTCTCATAACTTCATCATATTTCCACTTGTATTGCTAGGAGTCATGACTACTTGGGGTATATTAGCTGTAAAGCTATCATGAGAATTCTGTGATTTTTGATGCAATTTTTTGCAGCAGTTCTGGATATGATGAAAATGCCTGGTGGCTTGCCTTGTTCTGCATCATTCTGAGGCTCCCACTGGATGGTTTTGCATTTTGATGGGAAGAATGTGGTGGTTTATTCAGCGATTGATAAATTTCATTATCTGGTCACTAAGTGCCACTCATACAACACATAAGATTCATGTTTGGATCCAGAAAATACCACTCATGGAACCCTTCATGATACTCTAAATCCAGAGAAATGGTCATACTTTTCTGAAGGAACCGATTTTCTTAATTTATACAGTCCAGCATGTTTTGCACAACAATTAAGTGTTAACCATTTTACTTCTATGGTAATACCTGAATTTGGGTCTGGCCTCCTGACAATCTGAAAAGATGATCTGAACAAAGCGTTTGTATACATTTGTCTTCCCAACTGTGATAGAGGGTGTGCCTGATGATTTCTGTTATGATAGATCCTCTGCTGAACTTTTCCAGGCGAATGTCTTCTTTGTTAATTTGTAGCAATCTGTCTTGGGGTACCCTGCTGGCAGCAGGAGTCACCATATTTGCACAGATAATCCATGGAGCTGCTGGGGCACTGATCTTTTCCTTGACAATTCTAGGTAACACAGGATATGTGTCTTGATGACCAGTCAGCTGTGATGTTCATGACAGGGCTGTTTATTGGCTGGCTAAAAAGTCTTTTCATTTGCTATCTGGTCTGCATTTTTAGTCTTGTTGTTGGACACAACCCTTTGGGTTAAAGGTCACCTTGATGGCTCTATATGTATGAAATATTTCCTCGAAGAACTGAAGTCCACAACGAGGAGAACTAAACCGATAAAAGAGAATGCAAATATAAATTATATATTAAAGGAATTGGGAAAACTTACTTTCAAATGTAACCATAAGCCATATATCGTTGTTAAGTGTAATGAGCATCTAGGATTTCTTTACTATTGTTTCTTAGTTTGATGTATGTACCCAAAATATATCCATAAGAATAGATGGTGTGGACTACTAGCCATAAGTATTAGTACATAATGTGCGCCTGACTCACGATATCTGTTACACACACATTCCCAGTAAGACCAGCTTAGGTTCTTTTCATTCATTGAGAAATGAAACATTCATTAAATAACTAATCTTACTTAACTGGTTGACACAATACTGTAGTTGATGACATGCTCAAGTACCAAAAATTATTTAATTTAAACTAATATGTACCTAAAGATGATTTTATTTATATACTTCTAATATTTCTGCTTAAATATTCTAAAGTGAATGGTAAATATTGGTTAAATAATCCCATGCCTGGAAGTAACTTTATGGGAAAAAAAAAAAAAAAATCAATTACTCCTTTATAGAACTGAGTATCAGTTATAAAAGAATTAATGCATTGTTTATTTTCTACCAACAGTCAGAAGGAAAAATGGTAATTTTGTGATGCTGCCTGCTGTCAAGGCAAGAGTTCTTGAGGGCCAGATTTTATGTTTTCATCCAGATTGATTGAATAGCCTGGTACACAGCTGCTTCATGCTTGATGAGAGAGAAAAAGGTTACCCTTCAGCTAGCTACAAAAAAGAGGTATGTTTATCTAGAAGCACCTGATAATGCAACAACCACAGCACTAGCAAATATAGAAAATAAAACTGGGAGATATCCTGAGACTGAAGGCACCCCAAAGCATATTACGATTTTCTCTAGTCTGTTCTCAAGGGACTGAAATATTCCACAGTTATGTCAGGCAGCATGTTCAAGTGCTTCCTTTACTTGCCTTTTCCTTACACCTGATTCTTACCTTTTTTCCTGCAGTTCAGGCTCATTACTTCTTGCCATCTCCACCACAGACTCAAACAGAACTGCAGAGGAAAAACAACTTAGGGTGGCTTAGTGTTTCCTTACGTGAGAACTTCTCCACAGTTCTGAGTATTCTGACTGTCCTTCAAATCCTCTCCAGTTGGTGGTCTATTGTTGTAGCGTCCCTCACGTCTGGCAAGTGCGCAGGCTAGCTCAGTTCATCACTGCAACAGCGAGGATTGGTCGGGGTTACAGGCAGGGTGAGTAACCTCCTCCCGGTGGGTTTTTGGTTCCCCACACCAGCGAGTGGACCTGATGGAATTGCGACTGCGGTGACGGAAAAAGGGTGGACCCTCTTTAGGCAGGGTAGAAGGTAATTTATTAAGGGGAGTCCGGCAAGGAGCTCCACCTCAGACCACTGCTGCCCAGAGAGAGCACAGATCAAAGCCTTGCAGCCACTTATAAACGGGGGAGGATCCAGGGGTGGTGACAATGGGTCAGCCAACCAGGGAACACAGGGGTGTAACAGGGGGTGTCAACTTCTGAACCATTAACAAATCACAAGAGGGGAGGAGGGGATTCCCCAGGCACCAGCCTATCACTCGACGCCTCTCCTGGACCTTTCCAGAATCTGGGGAAGGGTCTCGAAGTGACAGACAGGGCAACCAAGAGGAGAGAGGGGGGATTGACAGGGACAGGTGCAGGGAAGGAATGACTGGCATAAAACGTCTGGTTATATAACCAACTCATAAGGGGGAAAACTATTACAGAACACGGGGGTACAGTGGACTGAACCATTACAGAAATAACTTATAATTCTTACAAAAATAACTTAATAACTTAATAAAACAACCCTCGCACCACTACAGTCTATGGGTCCCTCTTTGGAGATACTTGGATTTGTTTCTAGAGTATTGATAGGTCAGTCACTCTGTATAGCTTTCAAATGGAAGCCTCTTAAGTGTGAATGGATTCATCTCACTTAAGTTTTTCCATTTCAAGGATCTGTAACCTAAGCTACTTGTCTAGAATCCCGGTTGTGTCAGTGTAAATACAGTCTCTAAGAGAGAAAATCTTAAGTCTCTATATTTTCATAACTCCTTCCGAGCTAAACTGAATTTTGGGGCAGACTACTCACGGGATAGTTGTTCTACTGAAAATCTACTTTTGCAGCAACATTTATCTTGATTTGTATCACTGGAAGTGGTGCGTTGATGTTGGCTGGATTCCAGGGTACCACCAAAGCTGCTCTATCACTCCTATCCTAAGCTAGAAAAGAGAAAATAAAGCAAAAGGCTTGTGAATCAAGACAAGGGCAGGAAGAGATCACTCACCAGTTACCATGATGGGCAAAACAGACTCAACCTGGGGAGAAAAAATAATTTCATTTACAGCCAATCAAATCAGAGTAGAATAATCAGAAACAAATCTAAAACTTAGAAAACCTTCCCCCCAACTCCTCCCTTCTTCAGCCTCACAACTGATATTTTCTACTTCCTCCTCCACAGTACCACAGGGGAACAGGAAATGGATTTTGTGTCAGTTCATCACATCTCTGAGTGCATTGCTCACGGGGACACAAGTCTTGCAGAAAACCTGTGGCAGCATGGGCTCCCCTTTCCATGGGTTCTGCCGGGAGCTTGATCCAGCACAGGCTTCTCATGGGGTCACAAACTGCTTTGTGCACCACCTGCTCCAGCATGCGGCCTGTCAGGGACTGCAGGTGGCTCTTTGCTCCACCCTGAACCTCCATGGGCTCAGAGGCACGGCTGCCTCACCATGGTTGGCACCAAGGACTGCAGAGGAAACTCTGCTCTGACACCTGGAGCACCTCCTGCCCCTCCTTCCTCACTGACCTGGGTGTCTGCAGGGCTGTTTCTCTCGTATGTTCTCAATCCCCTCGTCTCTGCAATTCGATCCTGCACAGTAACTGTTACCTTCTCAAATATATACAGAGACTTTACCTCTCTGGTTGATGGGTTTGACCTTGGCCAGTGGTGGGCCTGTTTTGGAGCTGCCTGGCACTGACCAGACTTCTAACAGCTTCTCACAGAAGTCCCTGTAGCCAACCCCTGTCCGCCTGCTGCCAAAATGTGGGCACATAAATCCAGTACAGTGGATTATAAGGTAGGTGGATACTTGACTGGATGACCAGGCTGTGTCTTGTGGCAGAAGTACAAAGCATTTCTGGTAGCCTGTCTTTAGTCGGTGAATAGCGAAGTGTAGCCAATACCAATTTATATTTGTTTATAAACTGATAGATGGGCTGGAAAGTATTCATAGCTAATTTGCAGATGATACAAAATTAATAGAGCAGTCAGTTAGATGGAGGGCAGGACTGCTGTTTGGAGAGACCTGAGCAGACTGGAGGAGTGGTCTGACTGAAGTTCTATGAAGTGCCAAATCCTGCCTTTGGGAAGAAAAATCCCATACACCAGTACAGGCTGCAGTCCAACTCATCAGAAAGTAGTTTTGCAGGAAAAGAATGCAAGAAAGGCAACAACTTCCTGGACATTATGAGCAAGAATGCAGCCTACATGTTGCAGGAAATAATTGTCACTCTGTAATCAGCACTTGTGTGAACACATCTGGAGCGCTGTGTCCTCACACATCAGTGGATTTTTTTCCCTCTGGAAGGTTTATATTATTAAGACATGGGGAAGAATAACCTCCAAACAGCAGTTTTTGTCAGATAATACAGAAAAAAAAGTGTTATTGCATACCATGGATGTTATTGCTGGTGTGCTGATGGCCAACTTATATCTTGCTCACTGTATACCTTCATTTTCCTCTTAAAAGGTGCAAAGAAAATAATTTACCAACAGATTTAGAACTAATTCTTCATATGAATAGCCACTCATAGTGCAGAAGAGTTTTCATGTTGTAGATATATTGTATGTATTTTTATATAATTCATACCTAACCACTTGGATCATTGTCTTATTCTGAATTCTGTGTTTTAGAGGTTAATTGCCATTGGCCTTAGTAGTATTTATTGGATAGATATTTTGACATAGTTCTCACACTATAAGAGAAATTAAATAAACAGAAATTTCTCTGTCCTGTCAAGCAAAGTATTTTTTCATTTTCATAAGTTTCCTGAATTCAGATTTTTAAATTATATTTGTAGAGGAGGAAATTTCAGATCATTATCCAGCCATTGTTGTAGTCTTGGCATTACTCTATGATTCTTTTTGCCTTGTCTTTGAAGATTCTTCCTGCAGTATGATTTCGATGGAAAAATAACTAAGTTGTGAAATTCCACATGCAAGTTACTCACAGTTAAGCATGGCTGGAAAGAAGACACTTGACATGTAGTGATTGGTGCATATGTACAAAGCAGCTGTAATACATCTTTCTAAAGAATTTAGAATTCAGAAATTTATAGAATTTATTTTTGCCAGAATTTTCATATAAACTATGCATAATATTAAGTAGGTTCAAGATCCAGTTCTGTTCATTAACACAGAATAGATCAACCATGAGATTCTGCAGGAGCATAGCTCAACTCCACCTTGGTATTTAAAATGCCAAACCATACAGAAATCACAGGGCCCAACAAATGTCTTCTGGACAGAGCCAGTCAAAGGCTGGCTAATGACGTGGGAATTCTGAAAGAATTAGGTTCCATCCATAAATTTTGTAATTTTCCATAAAAATTTTAATCCAGACCAGTCAATTTATTTGGTGACAGAGAATAAATGCCTCACTTCCTACTATACTTGCAATAAATCAATCAGCAGAGAAGTTTATTGGAAAAAAAATTATCACACAAAAATATATTCCAGCTGCCTGTTTTATTTTGTCTGGCCACACAGCACTAGTGAGGATAAAAAGGCCTGATACAGACATAATCTTTGAGCACAAAGGCAAAAGATAGTTCATCCTATTGGCTGGGATTTGTAGGTTATAAGTCCTATATTTTCTGAATACAGAGGTGTTGTTCAACAGGTCAGATGAGCCACAGTTTAAAATTGCCTGGATCTATTCTCCTCAAAAAGTTCCTGGGCACCCTGCAGCTCTGTTTGCAGGTGTTTCTCCTGTAGGTAAATGAGGTTAAGAATCTAAGGACTCAGGAAAATTATTCCATACTGGATTAGAATAAAGGTCTTCCTAGGGTTGCACTCAATCTGCAACAGGAATATAAAGACATAAGTATAGAGAAAATATATTCTGATAGCATAATTTACAGTATACATATTTTCTCACTTTTATTCTCTATATTAGAAGAATATAAACACAAAGAATATAGAAATATTTCCTCTAAAAGGTCTTTTAGCATGTGGTTCACAGTGACCGTGCAAGCGTCAAGTGACCACAGCGTCATACTGTGGAGTCCTTTGTATTTAAAAGTCTTTCATAGATTTTTCTGCACTAAATCTGCCTAAGTATACTAAACCCAAGTAAAGATTTAGCAGTGATAAATGAGATACATCCTGACATACTTGACTTCAACACATATACTGAATTATGATGAATGCTAAGATTTTTTCTGTATATCTGCTGTATGTTTTAATGAAATACATATTCAATTTTTGGAAACTTGGTTCTTATTTTGATTAGTAAAAGGATACCTTTTTGTATTTTGCAGTTTAAAGATATAGGGCCCTGAGACAAAATCAGAGTAAAAGGAGAATAGTTGCAGAAGTCATTACAGAGGACAAACTCTATGTGCTCTTCAATTAAATTAAAAATGGGTTTAGCCCTGGGAATGAAAAATTATTTGTCTAATGTAGCAAATAAATGTTGCAGATGGTTCTAACTTCAAGAGAGGCATCTAGACAAATAAGGCATGACTCACATTTTTCCCTATTTTATTCAATTTCTTACTTCATGTCATGAAAGATTGTAAATGAATAACTGATGCTATTAGAAAAGCACATGTTATTGACTTTAACTTCCAGTTGGGAAAAAAAAAAAATGTGGAAAAAAATTGCTGAAAAAAACTCTAATGTGATTTTTTTACCATTTACAATATTTTGAAAGCTTTTGACCTAGTTAATAAATCTTTTAAATTTTTATAATTTATTGCCTGTCTATTAAGTATTTTTGAAAGCTCTTGTTCAGTCTTTATTTATTATAAATGCATTTAACAATGGAGAGGGATTAATTCCTCTGTATACTGGGCTTGAATAGGATAGACTTAGTGTTCCTTGTAGTAGCTTGTGTTATTCAATGATTGGGATTTGTGACCAAAATGGTGTTGATAACACACCAGTATTTTAGCTACTGCTGAATAGTGCTTACACAACACCAATCTTGTCTCATGATGTCCTGGCAGTGAGTAGGTTGGAGGCCAGAAGAAGTTGTGAGGGACAGCTGACCCCAACAGACAGAAGGAATATTCTATAACATATGACATTGTGCCCAGCAGTAAAATCTGGAGGAAAGAGGCAGGAAGGGGGGATGTTCAGAGTGATTCTTACATACAGTGCTTTCCTGGAGATGGCTGAACACCAGCTGTTGGGAAGGGATGAGGGAATTACTTGTTTTGTTTTGTTCACATGCACAGTGTGGAGACCTAATCCTTCCTGGCCACAGTGTGACTACTAAAGCTACTGTATATCTCCCTCTCCTCACTGGACAGGGTAGAGAAAATATAATGAAAACCTTGTGGATCCTTATAAGGACAGGGCTAACGTTGGTTCTCTTGGACATGGATGAAGCTTCTCACAACTTCTTATAGAAGCCATTCTTGTATCCCCCTACAACCACCCAAAAAACACACAAAAACACCTCTTGGATGCAAAACCAAAATTCACATCTTTACTTTATCTGTTAAACTGGTCTTAACCCAAAAATTTGCTCATTTTTACCATTCCAGTTCTCTCCACTACCTTGCCAGCGAAAGTGAGTGAAGGGCAGTGTAGGGCTGAGCTGCTTACTAGGGTTAACACACAGCATTCTATATTTTTTTGTAGATTCCCTGTCAAAAATATTTGGAAAATAATTTTAATATGTACTTCATACTGATATGTGTTTTGCTGTGACTGCTAGTAACACTAGCTGGCTATTCTTGTACTATAGTATTTATTAAACAAATTGCTGACATAAATCTGCTTATTAAAGGTCTTGTATAAAGTATATGGCCTGGGTCAGAAAATAGAAGAAAACAATTTCTCTTCAGATTGTGAAGCACATTTCTGCATTGTTCAATTGATTTTGTCTCAGAAATATAGGCATCCTTCCTTGAATCTCTAATGAATAATCTAGAGACAGTTGCCTCCATTGTATATGTCTAGCTTGGACTGGACTTTTATATTTGAAGTCTGAATTTAGATAAAAAATAAATTGTTCTTACAATGTTTAGAATCAAACCTCTTAATTTAATTAAGAGGTGGGGATGTCCTTATAAGTCATTTTATTTATTCAGAAAAATAGGGAAAAATATATACTGAACAAAGTGAAGAAATATTACGAAGTACTGAATTCTGCTGCTTTTGTATAACCAAAAGGTACTTTGTATTTTAACTTGCTCTTACTTATCTCTAGTTCTTACGTATTGTAGACATATGTGAAACAAATCTTAAGATAGCTAAATAGCCCCTAAAATATATTTTGAGTGACTTTCTAACTTTCCACTATCTTTACATTCCCACAAGTGAAAAAAGCCAAAATTATTTCTGGCAACAAATTTCTCACTGTAGAAAGGAGAGTTTACAAAGGTTGGAGTTGAAACATTTCAGTCAAACTCTGAGAAGTTACCTATCAGGCTGTGAATCAGATGCAGTACTGTAATCCTGTAGTTTGAGAAGATTCGTAAGTGCTAGCTTTGGAGATGAAGATGTTCTGTCAATGGAGGAATGATATGTAGTATATTCAGTATTTTAAATTGTGTTAGAATCTACAGTCCTTTGAAATAAATGGAAAATATACTCTTGAATACATTAGTGACATCAATGCAGCACTTCAATCACAGCATAACATCAGGATAAAAAAGTTCCACATGTGGTTAACATCAGGATTGCTGTTCTAGATCTGTGACAACAGCTGTACAATCAGTCATGTTGAGGTTCATTGTTGCCCAAACAAGGAAGAAACCAAACAAAAGCAAGGACATCTTAATTTAAAACATTTTTCATCTCTTCAGCATAGAGTTATGTAAATATCTATATTTGGGATTGAATCATCAAAAAAAATAAACAGATCTGTGACCACTTTTATATAATCTAAGACCGTAAAAACATAAGGTATGGGAGTTAAAATAAAAAAATACCAATTCTGGAATATTAGAGGATTTAAAAACCAATAGGACATGTAACTTGATGCTGTTTTTCACATCAATTATCTGGAATATAAATGTGAGAAATTACAAAGGCTTTCTGATACACATCTAGCATCATCGTTTCCACAGAATCATCAGGAGTCAATTATTTACATTCTTTTCAAGGGTTTATGAAAGTATAAATTTATGAGAGCTTATAAACTTATGAAAAGGATATTGACAGTTGAAATTGTGGCAGTACAAGGAAGTTCTCACTGATTGGAAAAGGTATATTAAAAAAACCCCCAACTATAATCTCCTTTTTTAAAAAGAGAGGGGAGGACCCAGGGAGCTACAAGCAGGTCAATCTCTCTGTGCCTGGTAAGGTCATGGAGCAGATCCTTCTGGAAACTATGCTAAGGCACATGGAAAACTATGAGGTGATTTGTGACAGCTGAAATGTCTTCAGTAAGGGCAAATCATGCTTGGCAGAATTGGTGGCCTTCCATGATGGGGTTACAGTGTTGGTCAATTAAGGGAAGAGCAGCAGATGTCATCTACCCAGACTTGTGCAGAACTTTTGAGACAGTCCTGCAGGACATTCTTGTCTCTGCATCAGAGGAAATGTCAGGGTTATTCAGTCTGGAGCCAAGAATGTTCCTTGGAGACCCTAGAGCAGCTTTTCTGTACCTAACAAGGATCTACAAGAATGCTGGAGAGGGATTTTTAACGAGGGCGTGAAGTGATAGGAAACGGAGTAATGTTTTCAACCTGCAAGAGAATTGATTTACATTTGATAGTAGGAAGAAACTCTTCTGGGAGAAGCTGTGGATATTTCATCCTTAGAGGCATTCAAAACCCGGCTGGATGGGGCTCTGAGCAACTTGGTTTAGTGGAAGATGTCCCTGCCTATTGGTAGGGGCATAGGAATTATATGATCTTTAAGGTCTCTTCCAACACAAAACATTCTATAATTCTGTCATTCTAAATTGCTAAGTATTTGAGAATATGCCTCTACTATCAGCAAGTAAATCTGCTGAAGCAATTGACACAATCACAGAGGACTACGAAACAGATAAATGTTTTTCACCTAATATAATATTTTTTTGTGAACTAGGATATCATTGGTATACTTTCTATTAGCTGTTATTAAGACAGATTACAATTACATTGCCTCAAAGATGTCATTCTAAACAAATATCCTTTTTGATCAATATACACAGACAAATGTAATACAATGAAACTACACTATTGAATTTCAGGCAAAGGCAAATTCCAATTTAAAATGGTGTAGGATGGGATTACTCCTAGAATTGAAAAACTGATAAAGATAAAGAAAGTAATGAATAAGAATCATTAGGATCAAAAGCAATTAAATGAGTGGTTCAGGAAATGATGTTAGGATCAGTTTTGTTTAATGGTATAGTGTTTTCATTTGAAATAATTGTATGTGCATTTACTTTATTTTCAAGTTATGCAAATTATTGTTAATATAGGAAAGGATCAGATTATCATACAAATAGATGTAGATAATCTGGTAGGTTAGTGTATATAGAAATGGGATAACACTTTAGTAGTAGAAATTAAGTCTTTCTGCTTGAGAGTCAGGGAAGAGAGGAAGATTCTTGAGATACTTGGTGATATGAACATAATGATGCCTATCTATCAGTCTGTTTTCAGTAGGCTAATTTGACTTTAGATCAGAGTCATCATTAGAAGTAAGAAAAAATTAGTATAACTTTGAATAATATTCCTGATACTTTATTATGTTCACTTTATTCTGACTATAAGAATTTAGACTGCAAGAAGTATTGTGAAAGTATTCTGTGTATTCAAATGTTATGGAATATTACAGAAGTATTCTGTGTATTCAAATATTAAGGGCATAAAACCCCCACCATTATCCACAATGCACACTAGATAAATTACACAGTGTGATAAACAATATATGTATTATTTACTAATCTATATTTTATATATCATTCATATATTTGAGCACTTGCTTCCCATGGATTTAAGTCAATGAATTTACTAAGGAAGAAAAGCAAGTCATCTAAATAAGCAGGGTCCTAACAGGAATTTATACATGGTTGCCAGATTTACAGCTGTGAGTGCAACCCTCAAGGCAGAGCTATTTTGCCAAGTAAAAGTGAAGAGATCAAAGACATCAAAGGCCACCAAGACATTGAGAAAATCCCTGGGCCTAGCAAAGGTTAAACTTAATCAAATGGTCAAAAGTTGCCCAAAAATATGCCAGTGCAAGTAGGAAGGTTACAGCACAAACTGACGAACTTCAATGGACTTTTCTGAGTTACTGTCTCTGGGAAGGGTTGGACTCAGCCTTTGCAGTCACTTTAGTTCTTCGGGGGGATGTGGCATTTACAGCATGGAATACAGTGACCCAGTGCAATAAATTGAATCTTAGGTATGTTTTTCATCTATTCTGTATGTGACTGAGACACAACCTTTGGTATTGAGGCTAGTGCATGTAATATGTATGGAGAGTAAGCCAGAAAATCAGAGAGCCTGGAATCATCATACTGAAGGTTATCTAGTGAGAATAAAGAAATGTGCACTGGCATCTGCTACCATATAGCCTGGAGATGGTGTTGCCAGTCATTTGGAGAATAATTGTTTTCTTCTCTAGATATATAAATTTCAATTTTGCCTTAGGGATTTTAAAAGTATTATTGTTAATTCAGTTTTCATTTGCCAAGGATAACTTAAATAGGTGCCAAGAGGCAGACACAATTGTTTTGAATATCATAGGTAGACACTTCAGGAAGAAAAGGAATTTTAAAGGGGCATATATTTTGATGGCTGTGATTATTATAGCTGCCTCATAGCAAAAAACAAAAATTACCCTCTCCCTGAATCCTTTATGAGTTTTATTCTTTGTAAAGAGAAGCTTTTTTCTATGAACAGAGAGGGTGTTTTTTAAGCAAATGGAGACTCCTGATTTTACTTATGATGAAATAAATTTTCAAAGTCCATGTTCCAATGATTAGATATTAATGAAATTCACAATTGATACAAAGTAAGATATTCTCCTAGATTTAAGTATTTCACCCATACTTTAAAAGCAAAGAGACAAAGTCCATATGTCTGATCCAAGAAAAGGATTATAGGAAGACCATATTAGTTCTAATCTCATGATTTTAAGTGCCTTTGAAACTGCATCCAAAGAATTGTTGATGGAAATACTAGTATTGTTAAATATACCTTAAAATTTTTGACTTTGTATCCTTAGTTTCTACTAGGATTTCCCACACATAATAAGCAACATTAATAACTCAGAAGCTGCAGGTAAGAATCTGTTAAATGTAATTTTAAACTTTTCCTTCTAGGCAACAGAAGAAAGGCTTTGCTGTCCAACCTAAGGATTTTGAAAAGAAAAGAAAAAAACCAAAAAAAACCAAAAACAAACAAACAAACAAACAAACAAACAAAACAAACCCCACTTAAAACAGGAAGAGTTAGTATAGCATTGTTCTCCACCATAGAGCAAGGCTGAGTTTTTACATTCAACATATCTGAAGTGAGGACCTTCACAGGTGCAGCTGCAACTGACATCTATTCAAAGGAACCGGCTTTTTTAAAAATATTATTATTATTATTATTATTATTATTATTATTATATATAAGAAATTTACAAATATTAGTATGGCAAATTCAAACACTCAAAAATAAGGCATCAAAGTACTGTCTGGATTAAAGTTGGCTGTATAATGTTACTCTAACTAGATGACAATAACAAATTAAGTTGTTGGAGACAGGTCTTGAAGCTTCAATCTGCCAGTTTATTTCTTGGTCCTACCACAGATGTAGTATCATGTTTACAGTAAACAATTTTTTTAAAATGTAACTATCACTGTTGTCTTCTAAATCTGTCTTTCCAAAATTATAAGCACTCAGGAAGATGGTCTTAAATCAGGAAATATATGCTATGCAATATTAATTACACTGCTAACCCAACTTTTTTTAATTTTTGGCCCAGATTGTCTATATTCTGCTGATTTGTGTGCTAATAATATCATCCAATACCCCATAGTATTGATGTGTAAAAGCCACTGTTTTCCATTAGGCAGCCCTGTACTGCATCAATAAATACCAGATGAGGTAAACTACAAATCAGTTTCACTGTAGGTCTGACTAGTGTGAAGGAAAGGTCAGGTGAGGTCATGTTTTGCACTAAGAAAATAAGGCATCAATTTGAAAAGGGAGCCGTATCCATGAAGGAAGAAGGAATCTTAGGAAGAAGGGAAAAGGGAAGCTGAATCCTTAAAGAAAATCTTAACATCAAAACATAAGATGCATGTATATTTGTTTCTGCACTGGGAATCTGCTAATTAAGTTTCCCTGTGTAATCTTAATTATAGCTTCAATAGAGGTTTTTCACTTGTTCTTCTGATGCTGACTTTCTTTAGACTGATGTCTTTCTAAAAGAAAGCAGATTTCGATAGGATATCATACTGGTGATTAGCAGTAGTGGAATCCAAAGCTGTGTTTTATTAGGAAATGAGAGTGGATCCACTTTGCAGAGCAGACCCTGAAGTACTTATGTTCATTGCAGCCATTTTGTGAAGATTTGCTTCTTTGGTCCCAAGGATTGGCTTAATGAAAGGAACAGACTCAGGATGTATCCCTTGGTTTGCTTCCCCAAAAAAGGAGTCCAATATGTAATCCCTACTCAAAGATAATCATGATGCAGAAGTGGGGATTATGGGGAGATTTATTTTAAAAGTCCACATCCAATCTTTTAAATATTATTAAGAAGCCAGCCTTTACACCAGCTACAAGAATACTTACTTTTGGAGCTACCAGAGCAACTAATAAAAATTCTGTGCTGTCAGCCTCTCTGTGGGCACACAAAGCAGCAGATGTCACAAGTAGAGGCAGGCAGCCAGGGGCTAGTGAGACCTGAAATGACTTGATTCTCTTCTGGGCACTGGAGAAGAAAGTTTTTAAGTAAGTGCAGGCTCTTCAACCAGTTTTCCTCCAAGCCTGTCTCTGTCCTATTTTTTTCAAATGGCAGAATTTCCCCTCTGTTTCTCTACTGCAGTTCCAACATGAACCTTATCTCATTTCAGTTTCACACTTCTTGCTCAACCATATCCTTTTTCTGTTCACCTACAGGGAGAAGTAGCTCTTGTTTTTCTTCTGCGTGCTCATCCACTCTCTCCTCTTGCTTCTTCCTTAAATTCTGAGCCAAGATTTTTCATTAATGTAACAGAGACAGATGGACTTTGATGAGTACATGTGATACAACTAAACTATTTTTAAAACATTTTTTTTCTTTCTAGAAGGAGAGTAAAACCTTGCAGTTAAATTAGCAGTGACTTATATTTTCAACACAGAACAGCAGGCTGATGAAATGTTTTTAAACAAGAGACAAATTTAACATAAATAATGTAATGAGTCTGATATTGATAAAGTTTCTGTGCTTGCAAAATATATGTGTGGCAATTATTGTGCTAGTTATCAAGTTTAAATAATTTCTTTTTTTGTCATGAGCCTGAAGGAGCCAATGCCTAGAGCAGTTTTTGGGTTTCTGTTGAATTGAAATCATAAAAATGCACAGCCACAACTGGCATGGTGACCTTAGGTTACTTATGTTGATGTACCACTGATGTACATGATTGAATCTAGCCCACACATCTTAAAAAAATGCATACAGGTATCTTAGAAGGCAAGAGTCATTGACAATGTGCTGCTTAGCTGCCTGTAAGAGTCAAACCATGGCAATCTTTTTTGTCTCATGGCAGTCCTTTTTGTCATACAGTGCATGGTGCTGTTGTTTCAAAGTGTTCAAGATAATTACAAATTTTGAGGTTGAATTTATACTTGCACGTTCCCTCTTGTGTTGTTTATCACCTCTGGTATGGAGAATAAATGGTCGAGTATAATATTGAGAGGCCCAGCAGATTGATTATATCACAGGCAGGTATAACCCAAGCTGTCTTCCCAACATATTTATGTACACTAAAGGGACTTTACCCCTTTCTTCAGTACATAAGAATTCTGATAGGCCATGGACAGCTTGATCCTGTCCATGATATCCTCTAGTGTTGACTAACCATGTGGCTTTTACAAAATGCTCTTCCCAATGTTTGGAGGTCCAAGCACCCATTGCTCTTGGTGTATTCTGTAGCAGGCCATTTTATAATTCAATTTTCCTGAAGGCCGATGCATGATAGGGATTGTGATGTAGCCACTCAATGCTGTGTTCTTTGGACCAGGTGTCTATCAAGTTTCAGAAATTAGTCCAGTTGTCTGACTCAGTTGTTTCTGCAGTGCCGTGTTGCCATAACACTTGTTTGTCAAGGCCCTAGGATAGCATTCTGGGCAGTGATGTGGGACATAGCAGATGCTTCCAGCCATAGGTGGTTGCTTCCACCACTGTAAACACATGCTTCCCTTGGCAAGTTTGTCGGAGTGCGATAAAGTCAGCCTAGCATGCCTCCACTTACTAAGATTTCAAGCACTGTCCCCCATACCAGTAAGACTTTAACAATTTTTCTTGCTTGATTGCAGAAACACTCATGTTCGTGGATAATGTGTGCAAGTGTCCATCTTAAATTCCACCATGCGGTCATGAGCCTGTCTCTGTAGTGTATCTCTTCCTTGATAGCCATTGGTGTCATGGGCTCACTGTCCTAGAAATAATTCAGCAATCCAGATTCTCCTGAGCCACTTCAATCTTAGGAGCCAGATCCACCCACTGGTTGTTCTGATGCTTTTCAGTGGCATCTGCATGAAGCACTTTTACAAACAGCAATGTCTTGCAACAATGCAGCAGCCCAGATGGGTTTGCCTCTGCACAGTCAGTCGCTCTGTTTCCCTTGCTGTAAACATCCACACAGGGCATTCCACCATCAGCCAATATAGAGATAGCGCACTGGCCATTTGTTTTGGTCAGCAGTGTCTAAAGTCAGCTGGATGGCCTTTATTTCTGAAAACTGGCCTGATTCAGCTTTGCTTTTCTGCAACTTGTCGAATAAACATACAGCTTAGTACATACAGCTCACAGAGCTGCTTTCTATATCTGATGCTTTCCTACAATACAACACGACTTATCAGGAAGTAACCCTTCCCATCAGGAAGTAAGCCTCTTCCAGAGGCTCCAGATAGGGTTATTTGTCCAGTACGTAGCATAGCCCACATTATTTTATATCTTTTCCTGCCTGGACTGGCCCAAGAACTACTGCATGAAATGTCTCCCAAATATTATGTTCAAAGGCTACATGTTTCTCAGGGCCCTTTTGGAAATTTTTCTTCTGATAGGTCACTTGATACAGAGGGCTTACAATCAGAAATATAATTTGTAATATGCATCCGCTAAAAGCCCACAGTTTAAGAAAGCTCGAGTTTCCTTTTTGCTAGTTGGTGGAGAGGTTGCCATTTTGTTAATCACATCCATTGGGATCTGCCCACATCCATATTGTCATTTTATCCCTAAAATATGGGTCTCTTGTGTGGTCCATTTATATTGTTTCATTTTATGAGAAAAGCAGCTTTCAGAAGTATTTGGATGATTTTCTTCCCTTTCTCAAAGAGTCTTCTGCTTTGTTGCCCTGGATGATGTCATCAATGTATTGCAGGTGTTCCAGAGCTTCAGCCTGTTCCAGTGCAGTCTGGATTGGTCTGTGGCAGATGGTAGGGATGTGTTTCCAACCTGGGGCAGTCAATTATGTGTACAGGATGCCCATTCAAGTGAAAGCAAGCTGAGTCTGATGTGCCAGGCCATTGAATCCAGTCCACACAGCCCAGTAAATCGGTTAATCTCTTCCTCCACCTGGCTGGAGGCAAGGCCCCTATAGTCCTCATCATAGTATTCATAATTCACCTCTTAGAAATAAGATTCAGAACTTCCTGTATTAAAATAATAAGTCAGACCAGCCCTTCTGTTTGGTCTGAGGAACTGTCCACTGGAAACTGGAACACATTTTCCCAGAACAACCCCCTTTTGTGACTGTTTTTTAAACCACAATAGAACCCACCAAATTCACTATTTCATTCCCCTCCTAAGCTGTATATGGGAGAGAAATTTTAATGAAAAACTTAAGATAAAGCCATGGAGAAATCACCTACCAGTTACCATCATGGATAAAACAGACTCAATATGGGGAAAAATTAGGAAAATCACCTAATAATAAAATCAGAGTAGGGTGATGAGAAATAAACCCAAATCTTAAAACACCTTCCCCTCAATTCTCCCTTCTTTCCAGGCACAACTTCAGTCCCATTTTTTCTCCTCCTTCTCCCCCGTAGCAATGCAGGGGGGTGGGGTATGTGGGCTGTGGTCAGCTCATCACGTCTCTGCTGCTCCTTCCTCCTCAGGGAAAGGACTGCACACGTTATTCCACACACTGCACTGCTCCAGTGTGGGGACCCTCCTGAAACTTCTAGCCCCTGACTCCTTCCCAGGCTGCAGTTCTTTAGAAACTGCTCCAGTGTGAATCCCTTCCACATGATCCAGTCTGTCAGGAACAGCCTACTCTAGCTTGGATCCCCTGCAGGGTCACAAGTCCTGCCAGCAAAGTTGCTCCGGCATGGGCCTGTGTCTACATGAGTCCACAGGTCCTGCCAGGGGCCTGCTCTAGTGTAAGCCTCTTGCAGGGTCACAGCCTCCTCTGAGCTTCCACTTGCTCTGTCATGGGCTCCTCCATGGGCTGCTGTTGGATTTCTGCATCCCTGTGATCCTCCCTGGGTTGCAGGGGCACAGCTGCCTCACCATGCACTGAACCATGGGCTCCAGAGGAATCTGCTACAGCACCTAGAGCACCTTCTGTCTCTCCTGCCCCTCCTTCTCCACTGACCTTGGTGTCTGCAGGGCTATTCTTCTCACATATTATCACTCCTCTTTCCTGGTTACCAGTGTGCAGTGCCTTTTTTTGCCCATTACTAAACCTTTTATCCTAGAGGTGTTGCCACTGTACTTGTTTGGGCTCTGCCTTGGCCAATAGTGAGTCTGTCTTGGAGCTGGCTGGCATTGGCTCCATCGGACTCTACAGGGGAAGCTTCTAACAGCCTGTAGTCCCATCCTGCTACAAAATCCTTGCCATAAAAATCAAATATACCATACTAAAGAAAGGGATATATCTTACACAATAAGCCTTGTTGTCTGGTGTTGTTCACCCAATCATGCTTAGCAATATATCTTCTACTAAAATCCATCTTCTACTCAACTGAGTGGTAAATTATCACTTAGTAGTTATAATAGTAAAATTAGAAAGGAGCATCCCAATAATTTATTGAATATTGGTGTTATGTGAATTTTCAAATCCAGGTAAAGTAATACTTTTTTCTGAAAACAAGACTTTCCTGTTTGGGTAATCACTCATGTGGATTGAAAAATAGTCATTAATTTGAATAATGGGAGATAAAAATGAGAGATTCATGATATGGATACTAGAGCATGGGGAGCCCATATAACGATGTTGAAATCGTTACATTTCCCAGAATGGAGAGTGATGCATCATTTTCCTATATTTGTAAATATCTCTATTCTATTTTTTCTTTTTCCTCCCCTGTTCTCTCTCTCTCTCTCTTTTTTTTTTTTTTTTTTTTTCCCCTAATGGCTCTGAAGTAAACTGATGTTAAGCCTACCAGAACTGGACAGAAATGCCTAAAATGGCTGTTAGATTCCACAGATCACTGTTTTAAATCTGCCCTTCACAACACAGTAAACAGAATCCTTTGGTAGGTACAGATTAAAAAAATGAAAAAAATCTACTTAATTATATTAATTGAGAAACACTGAGTCATTAATATTGGGAGCAAATTAATTAAAAATGAACTATTGGGAGTTAGAATATACAACACCTGTGGCGTGTTAACCCCAGTAAACAGCTAAGCACCACCAGTCTCTCCCTCACTCTCCCACAATGGGATGGGAGAGAGAATTGGAAGGATCAAAGAGAAAAAAACTCCTGGGTTTAGACAAAGAGGTTGATTAGTGAAGTCAGAAGGAGGGGACTCACCAACACATTTTGCAAAAGGAATAACTCACCACCAAAGACAGATGTCCAGCCAGTCTTCAATTTATGACAACATAGGGAAAACTACTACCCCAATTTTATTGGTAAGCATGCTGCTCTATAGTCTGGAATGCTGCTTTGGCCACTGTGAGTCATCTGTCATGGCTGTGTTCTCTGGTGAGGCAGAGTGAGAATCGGCTTGATGCTGTCCATGCCCTGTTGCACAATAACTGAGAGATTATTGTGTTAACAACACTGTTTAGGTCATCAGTCTGCTGGTGCACCATATGAGATGCTATGAAGAAAATTATATCCATCCCCATCCAATGCATTACAATAGCCAAGAAGCCACCTCTGGATTAGGAAATCCTGACTTATTTGACTGTTGGAAGCTACATGCTTTTATCTTTTCTCATTCCCCATTCTCCTGTATTTTCTAGAACCTGCTGCTTGTTATCAAAAAAGAAGACTAGGACAGATGAAATTTGGATCTCCTTCCTGTGAGACTGTCCTTCAGGCAGATAGATATATACAGCTTCTGTACTTCATCACAAGTGACTAAGAAATAATTTGCAGGCCGGTGAGTGCTCCCGTTTTAAGGTCACCTTACCTTTGTTAACTCCTCCTTTGAAAATCCCACCCCTATAATACCCTATAAGACCCATGAACCTGCTCCTGCTCTGTCTCTTCGTCCTCTCGCGCTCTTCATCTTCACCTCTCTTCATCTTCACCCCCTTCCCGGCCCAGGGTGGTGGGGAATAAATGGGTTCTCGAGCTTACAACAAAGACTCGTCTCGTCTGTTTCCCTGTTGGTGGTTGTAACCTCCCTGGACACAAAGATCACTGTTGCCACACAACACAACACAGACAAATGTATTTTAAGCTGGTATTAACCTAAAATACACATACTGGACTGATTTCACTCTGCTCTAACTTGTTTCAACTATCCTTTTAGTCCTCTGATAATGTTTTACAGCACCACAATTTAAGAAATTTTACAGTATTTTCAGCATATGTATTTGTAAGACAATTATGTTTATTCATATACACTCACCTTGTAATTATATGTGGTATTTTGGGTTCTGTTTTTTTTAAAGGCAGAGAAAATTCTTCTCAGTGTAAAAGATAAGTGTTTCCTCACTAAAATATCTATATAGATTAAGAAAATATGGATGTAGGCCACATACAACAAAAATGGGTATAATTTCTGATGGTATAATCTATGTATTGTGTTGAAGTAAACATCTACATGTCAATAAACAGACCTGTCAGAGTTTGCAACTGACTGGCACCTTACCAGCTCGGTGGCTTTGTAGCTATTTATCGACAAGAATGAACTCCACTTCTGTTTCCTACAGACAACACAATGGCATGTTAGACAAAGACCTAGTAGCAGTGCAGGGGTTTGGTGAATGACTGATTGATGCTCTCTTATTTCTTCATTTGCCCACCTTTCCGTCTTCAATTTACACACTGCCATCTGAGAAAGAGACGGCATATACTCTGGAGTTTTTCAATCAATCTTACCTTTCTTCAGCATCATTAAATCACTCAATTCACAGCTGTGAAAATTATTTGAGTGTCTCTATTTGTTAAAATCTATAATGCTCTGACTATGTAGGGAAACAGTTTCATTTTACTCCAAACTGGTAACTAGCGTAGACGTCATTAATTTAAAACAAATCATGTGTGAAGGTTATTTATTGCTTGACATATTGAACACATTTTGAAAAATTTCTCAGAATGCCTTATTTTGCAACCAAATTACACCCTCCAAAATGCTTTTTGATTGTTCAATTTTCATTTTATTCTTGTTTGGCCAAGAAATAACATAATCTTATCCTTACAAAGAAGATCTTTGCTTAAAAACAATTGAAATTATTTGTTACATGTCCAGTCAGAAGTTAATTGGTGAGGATTTAGTGTTAACCTAGTTTTTCTGAGTTTCTTTATTAGCCTTTTGATTTTCACAGATGGAGTCAGATCTTTTAGATACTGTAGAATATTAGAGCAGTTTTCTACCTTTCCCACAGAAATAATATAAACAAATCCTTTGTTTTTCATTCTCTGTCCTTTGTTTGCATATTTCTGACCTGAAAACAATTGTAACTGACAATTCGTCTGGCCACTGAGGCTGAGGGGTGGAAACCCCAAAAAGCCAATCTTCTGCTAGACCCACAAATGTATAAAAAGTAAAAAATAAACAAAGGGGTCTCTTCTCTCCGCTCTTTCAGCTGGGAGCTGGATCAGAAGAACCTCTGCGAAAATCTCTTGTCTGCATGTGATTGCTTTGTGTGTCTCAGTGACAATTTAGCAACATTTACTACTACCTGATCAGAGACACGGGATGTTCCCCATGATAATTTCTCTCCAATGAATTGCTGTATGCAAGCATATTAAACCTTTTAATGCCATAAACGAAAGAGAACAGTCTCAAGACTGCAGGAATAATCAACACATTCAGATATTTTCAGGTGCACCTCTCAAGTGGGCAGATGAAATTCCTATTTGAAATAGGAATTTGGTTATTAAATTCTTATAACTGCTGCCCAGCCCTTTATTCTTTACTATGACAAATACTGTACATTACAGGAAATGCTATTAAAAAACTCAAGCAGTAGAGGTGTTAACTTCAGTCATCCTGTAGCAGTTGAACTGTTTAGCTCCTTGTACTGCAAGACTCACAGCTGGTAGAAAAGTTATATTGTAAATGTAAATGATGACTGGTTAAAGAAGATGACTAATTTTTAAGCCTTGAAATGTGGCTTTTAGAAGAGGGTGTGAAATAAGGTAAAAGGGTACTGAGCAGGTGAGAGTGAGTACTAAACTAATAAGAATTTTAGAGGGTGTTTTTAGTTTTTGTTTGCACATTTTTTTTAACAGAGCGGCCCACAGACTCTAATTATTAATCTTTATGTATCACCAGAAGAGAGCAATATGCTCAAAAAACAAGACAGAGATTTTCATCTTGAGAGGTTAGATTGGAAGAACTCTTACACTTATATTAAGTAGTCTGGTCCAAGGACAGTTTAAGGAGATGAAGCAGCTAGGTGGGTAAGATTCAGTGGACAGTGGTGTAAATAATTGCTCACCAATGGGGGCTTACTCAGTATTAATAACAGAAGAAATCACGTAAATTGCCTGAAAAAGGAAAAAAAAAACCAAAACCAAAACAAAACCAAAACCCTACCACTTGGAGTGCTGCAGACTTAAACAGTAATTGGTGTGTCATAGCTACACATAGGACACCATAGCTGACCTGCAGTATGAAAGAAAACCACATTAGTAGACATAAAACTATCTGATATCTCAAAGGATAGCAAATTAATCCATAATAACCAAGCAAAACCTTTCCACTTTTCTGAGAATTGAAATACAAGTGCACCATTGGCTAGAGTATCTCCAGTTTGGAAAGATGTCCAAATCTAAAATATTAATCATTTTTCTGCAATAAAAAACATTTAAACCCCATATTCAGCAGCCCCACAATATATGAGGCATTGAAAGATGGTTGCCTAAAGTATAAATCTTTTGGTCTGTTGGTAATCATAAGCTTACAATTATGTACATCTGTTTATGTAAGCTTTATAAACTTTCTGATAAAGCTGCACTAAATGGATCAACGGCTCTGTCCTGACCTGGCTATTGCTACAATCATCAGCTGAAGTGATTAGTTGCAGATTGTGCTTTGTCTTTGCCAGATTCAACACCCCTCCAGAAGTGCAAATCTGCCAAGAGACAAAAGATAGAAAAGCTCTTATAATTCACCTAATCTTCACACAGTGCAAAATTTGGAAATCCACAAATGCGTGGGGATTTCACAAAAGTTTTCTAACCCTCTGGGAAGACCATGCATGGGCTCTGCTCAAAGAGCAGGCATTTCTGGAGGCCTCATTTTTACCAGGAGATGTGAGGAAGCCGTTGTACCTGATATGTAAGACATGGGACGATGACTTTGGGGAAGACAGGTCATGTGTGGTTTGCAACTACGCTATCAAATACAGCAACAGTGCGCAGAGAGTCTGCAGTGCATATGCATTTAACCTGTATCATAGAACTTTTTTTTTTCATTCAAGTGTCATTAAGAATTCTTCTGTTTATTACATAGCAACAAAATAGTTTTGAAGTAATTTAAAAAAAAAGTAACCGTTGTGCTTGTTTACAATTTATATAAGCCTTCACCGCATAGCTCTCAGAAATCAGCCGCTACGAAAGCATCTGTGTATGGAGGTCAACAATTTCAAATGAAGCCTCTGCTTTTGATTAAAATTTTATGTTCATGGCTAACACTGAAGAAACTAGACAAGACATCTTAATTAGTGATTAAAGTGATCCACATAATAGGTGACTAATAAGGATGCAGAAAATGGCTTTTACAGACAGACAATCAAAGCCTTCCTGGGCTTGCAAAGCTTATTGTTCTGCAATTATTAGGCTAAGCCTTTGACACTCTTATAGTATTTAATTGTCCAAGCCAGGTGTGAAGGAAAGAAAACAAAAGATGAGGAATGATGCTGACTGTGATTCCATAATTCGTGATTGCTCTCATATTGTAACAAATAAAGTCAGCAAAGTTAGCATTCAGCTGAGAAAAGCCATTAAGAGATTTTTTTTTTTATGAAATATTGATAAAACCTCAAAAAAAAGGGAGTTTTTAAGTGGGACTTCTCAGCAAGGGAGAGGTCCCAGTATTTAATTTTATAGAAGGGCAGTGGTATTCCCATATGCTGAACAAGAAGATTTTGAAGCAGAATCTTCAGTGACCAGTGTAACTGTGGAGAAAAAAAAGAATCTTTCTCTTGAATAAGAAAAAGGATCTGCTTTTAGGGAAAGGGAGTAGATTTTTGTCATGTTCTGAAGCTAAAATTTCAGCTCATATAACTATATGTGTACAACCTGGCATAAAGGAATTTGTTGTTGCACTAGCTAGACACAGGCTTCTTTTCCTTAGACAAAAATCATGCATCCAAAAAGAGTGAACATAGCATCCCAACAGAGATATAAATTTGTTACTCCTATTGTGGTAAAGGAAATATGAATATAAAAAATGAAAAGAAAGAAGTGGGAAGAAATGCTCAAAGCAAATTCTTTGCCTAGCGAAAGCAAGAAACGTAATCTTGTTATTTTCTTGCTTCCATAGGTATGATCTAAACATTACCCTGTCAGTAATGAAGAGAATTTGTATGGTAAAAATCAGTATATTTTGTGAATCATTGAAGGGACAGCAATGACTATTATACTAATCAGAATGATGCAACAAATCTACTGGACATGACACTAGCAGATTTACCTCTCACTTCCCCCCCGTGGAGAAATAAAATCTTTTTTCCCCTGGCCTGCATGAGCACAGGAACTATTGAATCATTAAAACAATAGTTTAGGTACATATGCTTTTTATCCATTTAAAAAACACTTAAGTAAAGACTAGATTTTCAAAGCTTCTTACCACTCATTTCCCATTTCAATGTCTCTGATAATATTTTCAGAACTCTTAACAGTGAGTTCTTTTGAAAATGTTTTCACTACATGGGAAGAAAGTATTTTGCAGTTTCTTGTAGTTAATGCTTCTTTCTAAAACTCCTCTGACTATAATGCTTGCTACCTCTTCCAAAGTAATTATCTTTAAGTTCTAGTTTTATAATAAACCTGAATTTGACATAAAGTTTTCAGTAGAGAAAAAATTTGGATGCAGAAAATTACTTTAATTCCTGTTATTTATTTTTATGTTTGTATGCATAGTTATTATAATTGCAGCTGTTATTATTACACTAATTTATTTAATTTTCTTTTTTTTCCTAGGTGATTTTTTCTTTCACTCCTTCAGAACCTTTCTTTAGAAAATTAAAATTCAGGAAATGAAAGATGGGATAGAAGAGCCATAAAAGCTAAAAATCATGTATTTCAGAATAAAAGTGTGAGGGCAAATTCTTCTTCCTTGTTACCGTCAGATTCATCATTCTGCCACAAAACCTGTCTGTGTTATCTATCGGTGCTGAAAGCATTTCTCTGTCTACTCTGACATTTGGCTTGATTGGGTGAACAATTGTCTTTGTATGAGTTAGGCAACCTAGAGGCAATAATTTTGGAGAAAAACGTTTGTTCAGGGAGCTTTTCATGTCATCTGTGTTGGATGTTGTCATGGGTTGGCACAGTTTAGTTTTTGGTTATGGAGAAATGTGGAATGTATTTCCAGGTCAAGACCTTAGAATTGCTTTAGAAAGAATGGGGACCTATCAGAATTCTAGTTTAGGATAATGGCAACTGTTTTGACCACTGAGGATGTCAAATGCGACTTTGGGAAGTACCCATATTAAAAATCCTGATTCCCCACAGGTTGCTCTCTTGCTTTTGGGTCAGTCACCAGGTAACACTGTGGGCAGCAGAGGAGGGCCCGGCTCAGGCCTCACTGCCCTTGGGCCTCCAGGAGCTGCTGCCTGCATGGGGAGCAGCCCAGGCCGGCTGAGCCCCCTTTCCCCCGGCTGAGCCCTTTTCCTCCAGCTGAGCCCCCCTTCCCTGTGACTGCTCAGCAGTGCTGGCCGCATGCCCAGGGCTGTGGCAGAGGGGTCCAAGCCATGATCTGGCTTAGTGGCCACTGCCAGCAGAGAAAGAAAGACTGCAGCTTTGTGGCAACTCTGAGCCCGGCCGCCCTGGATGAGACTGGGGGGTGGAGGGGGGCCATCCACCAGCCTCCTCCATCAGCATGGCTTTTTGTCCCTACAGCCCTGCAGCCTGGGGCAGAGAGCACACGGCCACTGCAGGCCTGGGCAGATTTCACCCTTCCCTGGCAACAGGAAGCTTCCAAGGTCTAAGAGAAGAAAGAGACAGAGTGGACGTAGAAAAGACACCGCATGAAGTCAGTGGATCAAGAGTGAAAGAACTGATAATATTATTGGACAATGGGATCGAGGATGTGGACATTTTTAACCAGACTTCTCTGGGGTAAACTATGGAAGAATGGACTGTTCCTTATAACATCTTAATGTTTGGGAGAATGCTGGTTCTAATCAAAATTGGGGTCTGATATGATTGAGATTTAAGTGAAAATCTCAAAGCCCTTGCTCCTGGCTTAAAAGGAGGTCTCAGCCTTTAAGACAAAGACGATTCTAGAGAGAAAGTGATTTGAAGCCCTCGGCTCTTAGGGTGAAGGGAGGTCTTTATTTCTTTTGAGATAGAGATGATTTTAGAGATAGAAGAGAATCCTTGTTTTGTACGAGAAAAAGCATTCTTAAACAGAACCCCAGATACACTGAGAGGCCCGTGAGCAGCCAGGGGAAGGCTGCTAATGGGTAGAACAGGACAATCTGCAAAAACTCTAGGCAGTTGCAGATTTGTGACATTGGGAGCCACTTGATTGTTGTAGTCTTGTGGCAGGTGTCTCCATAGTATTCTAGAGAGATTCCTCTCCCAAAGTGATGAAGGATTAAGTTTAAATGGTGAAACTGACTGAAAATCACAGGTTGTTTCTCTCTATGTTGTTTTGTAAGAAAGTTAACACTTTGGGGGGGGGGGGGGGGGGGGGGGGGGGGGGGGGGGGGGGGGGGCGGGGGGGGGCGGGAAGAGTGTTTTGGAATTTCACTCTGTTTTGGTTTAGGTTTTTTTTTGCCAACTGTCTTTTTTCCATCCTTTTAGTGTGTGGTAATAAAACTATTTGTTTATTTTTAAGCCTGGGCCTGCTTTGCTTTTTCTCCTAATCTTTCTCCCACAGAAAGAGAATATACCCTAAAACCACTGCATTAAATTTGGCAATCAAAATTTAGTGAACGTGAAACCACTACAGACGTCTAGATTAGAGTTAGACAAATAATTTGCTAGAATTCCGTAAATCTGTCTCTAAAGAAATAATATATAAAAAGTGCTTACATTTGATAAAATGCATTCCACTTCAAATGTACAGAGAGTAAATTCTGATTAAAGGACTTTTGTCATAGACTGTTGCCTGTGACAGTAGTAACATGGTTTTAAGTCGAAGAGAAAGAGGTTTTCCTGATTTTGTAGATGCATCTGCAGCTTATTCAACATGCTATTTCTTGAAGGGCTGTCTACTACAGGACCACTTTTCCCAAATGAATCTTTGTCGTTTGTCTCTAACAGAGCTACAGGCTCCGTTTTGCCCAGGCTAGCTCGAGACTGCAATAAGACAGGAAAACTCCCCATGGTCCTAAAAGCCTGGGGAGTGGCAAGGGGCTTTCCCCCCCCTTATCATGAGAGAGACCCTGTCAGCAGCAGAGGAAAGGAGTCAGACTTGACGAGAGGGTGAATCCAAGGCTTTATTCAAGTCTTTGTCCCGTCCTGTTTCAATGTCTACCTCGGTCCCTCAGCCCAAACCAAGTCATGGTGAGGCCTCATGGTCTGGGCTTATATGCAGGGGAGGGGCTAAAGGAGGGGACAAAGCAACACCAGTGAGGGAGAAGGTGGGAGTGGAACAGGGTTGGAGGGACATTCAAGGAAACCAATGGGGAACATAAAGGGAGGAACCTCCTCAGCTCTTGCCCTATCATTTGATGTCCTTTATCCAAACTCTCCAGAAGCTGGGAGGAACAGCCGAATGACAGACAGGGTCTGCAGGAGCAGACTGGGAGGAATGTGGGAGGAATGACAGGGAAGGAAGGGCAGGGATAAACCTTGGGATATAACACTTTCCAGGAGAACAGGGGAGTACAGAACAAACCATTATAACATAAAACCCAATATAAAAATGAGATACAGTGTGAAAACAAATAACACACAGCAACAGATCTTGTTATAGAGACCGAAGAAACTTCCCAGGAATACACACACAAAGCTCTGCAGTCTTCCTATGCAACCTCACCCTTTGCTACAACCACAGACTTGGATATGGACAGAAATTGGACTGTATGAAAGACATTTGTTCCAATTTTGAGAATGGCAAAGTTAAAAATTGTTCAAAATACAGAGAAGTCTTCATCTGTCTGTAAATGGCTTCTTAAAATTCAAGAAAAATAAAATTTTTACTGTTTAGGTGGTTCTTGAGACATAAGAAAGGAAAATATTCAGTGAAAGGTACAAAGTGAGGGAGGTGAAGAGATGCCTCCATGGAGAGAAGGGGAGGAGAAACTAGGTTTTCATCAGCGTGGTAAGTCAGGGAATCCATAGGTAGTTTTGTAGTTTTTTTATTTCTCTCCCAGCCCCATTCCTATTCCCTCACCTTCTGCCTCAAAAATCTCTGTTCATTTTCCTCTATCTGGTCCACTTCAGCTTCCATATTTGTACAGGCCTTTTTGTACCCACCCTGACAATGCATTGCCTCTTCTTATTCCTCAAAAAACCTTACTATTTAACCTCTTCCATGGCAAGGGAAAGGGAGAAAAAGAACAGGAATTTGGCTAGGACTTATACCCTGCTCCAAAGGGGTCAGGATTTTGTGATCCAAGATCTGAGCTTTTCTTCAATCTTTGCCCTCTTTGGTTATGGCTGGTGATGCACAAGGTTCATTACCTGTATCACAGTCCTAGTCCTTTATATTTATTTGCCACCTCCCTCTGTTGACCTCCACGTCTCCATAACACTAATGTTATTTGGGCTAATTCTGCACCTTTGGACATAAGAGTATAGAGAGCACAACTATGTAAAACAAGTTGCCATCCTAGGCAGCTGCCAATTCTACCTCTGCAATAAAATGGCCTGTATCATCCTCCTGCATTCAGAAAAGGAAAAAGGAAGTAGTTGGTACACAACAAAAATACAGAAGAGAAAATAATAGAAACCTTGTTTTTATGAAGTAGAAAATCTTCCTTTTCTTCTGGCATCAATTTCAGGTCCAATATTGTGTTTTACAGAAAAGATTAACAAGATTTTTCAATTGCCTTCAAAATAATTGTAGGAAATAGACACTTTTTTCATATTTTCAAGTTCTCAGAAGCGTACATTGATAATGAGTTGCAGCTAGATATATGTTGCAGTTCATTAGTTGTTAGCAGCAGCTCTAATATTTCTGCTTTGCATTTAAAAGTTGCAAAAAGAACACTAGAAAACATAGTTTTATAATTTTAAGGCATATATCATATTTTAATTTAAACTTTACAGAAAAGTAAGTTCTTTGACTTCCTAAAAAAGTAGTCCAATTTTAAACCATGCAAAGACGAATAGCTGGACCAAAAATTTCACTCAGTTTCAGAATTACTGTGAAGGCATGGCCAAAAATTATATATAATTACACATAACTACAGCAGGTTTTCTCCATCTACTGGGTGCCCCATTATTTTCTACTTCATTAGTAATAACACATATTATTCCTTGAGAGATAGCACAAATTATAATTATAGGTTGTTTTGTGGCTTTCATTAGAATCCCCTGGTTTTATGTGCAGACGAATCTCAGAACAGTCCTTCTTTGGGGGTAAAATTTTCCAAGTTTGGTCTCGCCTAAATGTTTGCTTTGGTTTGCCTTTTGAGGTATGAAAGTTCTGAGGTAAGTAACTCCAGGTGTTTTGGAGGGAAGAATAAATGTAACTCTTCAATCTCACTATAAGCTTCTTTTTTCTTAATAAATTGGTTGCTAGGGAAAAAAAAAAAATCCCTCTTAGGCCCTGTGGTTTGGAAGTGAGAACTTAAAGAAATCAGAATGTTTTAAACCGTTGACTTATATGCTGGCAATGCTGGGATGCTCTGCAGACCACCTAGGTAGCCTCACTGGCCATGGGCCTCTGGAAAGGGAGCCCATTCCTCTGGCCCTATTTCCATTCACAGCAGGGAATCTGCCTTTGCTGACAGATTTACAGCACCCAGTGTAAGAAAGTGGCCCCAGCTATCAGAGAAATGCTTCTCCAGTACCTGTGCTCATGTTATGCTCAGGATTAGCCCCTTGTGAACTGACAGACGTGACCTTCTGGCATAGGCTGGAATCTCTTTTTCCTTGCTCCTATCTTGTTTCTTTCTTTCCTTTATTTCTCTCTTATTGCTGTTTCCTTTCCTGCCTGGTAGTATATAGGCAAATAACTCCTGCAAGGATGCAATTAGATTGATGGAACAAATGGAGTAAAATTCAAGATTTTATAGTCAGCACAGGTTTCTACTGTCTGTTTATCACTTTCCCAGACATTAAATACCCTGAAAACTGCACCCAGGTTTTTGTTTCACTGGGAACCATGCAATTTAACAACTTGAATAATAAAAGATAAATGACAAGTCTTCACACCATTCATGGAGCTCCTCACAGGCAATAGGAAGGGCAACATAGCCTCCTTAGTTCTGCTTCTGTCTGTGGCAGCAGGCCAGAGGCACCGAGCCCTTGCTGTGAATCGCTGCCACCCTTTAGAGTCCTGGCAGATGAAACTCAGACCTAAGATACTGGTGAGTGGTTTCTCAGTAAAATAGACAGTCTTAGCAGCCCTAAGACAACACAGTTACTCTGAAAGTTCTTTGTTACCTTCTTGTCCTATGGTTCTCTTCCAATATCTACCTCAGTTTTATCAAGATCTCTACCACAGGCTGTCCTGACTTCATCCAGCTTAATTTCAAGATGCATCTTGGCTGGAAACTGTTTAGAAAGGACAGGTGTTCAGATTGGCATTGTTCCATAATTTGAAATGTTCTGGGGTGGAAGCTTGCCAACATTTCCTCTGCTGCTTTGACTGAGGCAAAGGAGGCCACGCTTGCCTGTGGCTCATACTGAGAAAGTGTCTTTCCAGTACTGCGATTACAAGTCAGAGGCTGTGACAGCTGTAACACACATAGCCCCAGGCACAGTCATCCTGCTTCCACCACCACAAATAACTTTCCCACTTTGCAGCATTATTTTAACTTGCAAATGGCTGTCTTTGTAAATATATGTCTTTTTAAAGCCAAAGGTATTACAGAAGAGGATTCACTAACAGTATAAAGATGGTTCTCTGGAAAGATTCACAACCTCGTTTAGTCTCATTCCTTCATTAAAATGCTGTGTTGGTGATTGGTCTTGAAGAGAAGATAATTTTCTTCGCCTCCAGAACTGAATATAGAAAAAGTCTGCATCCGGAGTATTTGAAAAAGTCTAATGCAAATGAGATATGACTTTAAAGTATTAAGATTTTAGCTAAGGGTTAAAAGTAATTTATATTGATCAAAATGTAAGTTAGATTAGTAAATGGTAGGTTAATGATTATTAGATGCCCAAGCCAGAGCTAACATTTATGTTATGAGCTTGTTTATAAAAAAAGTGGAGTAAGTGAACCATCATAAGAACAGATTGAAACCACTGAGAACAATGGCCAGCACCTGGACTTGGTATCAATCAATCACGAAGCAGGGGACCATGGATCATGCCAGAGGGTCACAGAGACCTGATGAAGACTCTCCTGACTTCATCCTTTGAGACCACTGACCCAACTTGAGACCACCAACCCAATTCAAGAGAAGAACTGCGCACACGTGAAGGACTGATAGCCTCATTTTAATAGAGAGCGGGGACAGGAGGTGCTGGGGTTATGCATATGTATTGTATGTAAGATCTTGGAAAATAAATAGAGAGCAAAGAGCCTTGTTCAGGGTGGCCACGCCTTTCAGAGATGACTCCCATGCCGCCTGCCGGTGAATAAACATACCACTTTCTAACTTTAATTAGAGGGGTTTTGTCCTTGACTATATCTGTTTTCAATGACTCATAAAGACTGTGAACCTAATACTTTGTAGAAAGTTAAACACAAACTTAAGGAGTGTTTAGATGCATTTTTTGCATTTTGAGTTCCTTTGTACAGCCTAGCCTATACTTTTCTATCTATACACACTTCTTGAATTCTAGAAAACTACTTCTCTTGACATTGCCTACCTATTATGGAGCTTTTGCTTTATAGGAAAGTGAAGTTTGGCTTCATTCCTCTGTGAATTTCAGAGTTTACATGGGAAGATTTTTGTGGCATCTCTCTGGTAACAGAGTGCTGAACTATAGGGATTGCTGTTATCAGATAACTTGTCTGAAGACTGTAGGGCAGAGAACAACAAAGTTTTCTGTTGTAAACTGTCCAAAAATCAAAAATCAACAGGAAGGAAATGAATAAAGTGTATTGCGTCCCTTGACCCAGTGACATGGGAAAGAGTGTCATGTCCAGACACACAGTGAATATTCTAACTTGCAGTGGGCTGTGCCATACGTTTTTGTACTGGCACATGCTTGGATTCCCAAATACACCTGTAACATCCCTCCATGGAAAACATATTTATGCTTTAATGCCCAGTTGGATAGATAAATAAAGAACTTCTAGGAACTCACCAAAATACCCTTGCCTCCCCACCAAAAAAAACCCCAAACAAACAAACCACCAACAACAAAAAGTTTAAACATTCCAGATACACCAGCTTAACGCTGTGCTACATTTCGCCCCTAAATGTAGCAGTTTGAGTAAATCTAGCACACAAAATTTAACTCATGACCCAAATTGTCCTTAGCTTGTCCCATAACTTATAGGCAAAAAGCTTTATCCATTTATGAGGCATATTTTAGTACTGGCTGATGAGATAATGTCATGTGGTAAATATGTGTGGTTCAAGAAGAGTATTAGAAGGGTCCTGCCAGGGAGTGGTTACTAGTTGTGAGATACGTAGTGTGCCCAAACAATTCTCATCCTGCACCACATAAAAGTCCATGGGGCATTCTGGAATTCTGTATGAATGTGTATGGTGTTGTAGGTAAGTTATTCCAGCCTAGACCATCCTCACTTAGGTAAAACTGGGTGACATCTAGCATAGCAATCTAGTCTTGCTTCATTTTATCTCCTTTATGTTTCCATCATTGTTACAACAGTATTAACTTCTCATTTTAATAATTATTCTTCTGCTAGAAAAAAATATTGTAAGGCATAAAATGACTTATCTTCTGAATGTAGCCTGGTCCTTCACATCAACATATCTTCAGCTCCTATTCTTAAAAGCCTATCATACACAAGAGACTGAAAAGGCAATTAATAAATCTGCCAGTATAATAAGTAAATATTTATAAATAAAACACATACTATTTACCTGATAAATGCCCTGTCAGGACTGTTCTGGTGCTTTGCACTCTGTAAATATGTGTTCAAGAGAATGTCATTACTTTTAATTGTGTATTGTGAATATTTCTGCTTATAAAGATTGCTAAACTGATAGTGATTAAATACACCCAAAGCTGTGATAGATGAAGTTCAGAAGAACACTGACCTAACATTGACCTCAACTTCCATCTGAAAGCAACAGCAACAGAAAGTGTTGAGAACTAGTTCATTATTCATTTCTTCATAGTTTCATGTCTTGGTTCAATTTAAGTTGTCTTGTTGGTTCTGCATGGTGATATATCCCTTGTCATGGCAGATGAAGGGGCTGAGTTAAATCCATTTTATGAAGGTCATTGACAGCCTTGAACCTTGATCTCCGTAGTGAGATGCAAGTATTTTATTCTTCTACCTTCTCACATAGAGTGGTAGATCTTTTTTTTTTTTTTTTTTTTTTTTTTTTTTTTTTTAAACTAAAGCCAAGCCCTCTTGTGCTGAATGGCCCATAACAGCCTGTCATTGACGTATATATTAAAACTTTATTAAATAAGAAGCCAGAGCTGTTCCTGGAGCTTTATTGCAGGAAACTCATTCAGGGAACATGATCAAAACTCGTTAAATATAAATAGTAAAAAAATCTAGAAACTGCTGATTCTAAAAAAATGTTTCCATATTAAATGCTCATATGTTTGATTTTTTTTTTTTCCAAATTAAAAAGATTGATAGTTTGTTTTACAGGTGATCAAATTCATCATGGGCAGGATGTCACTTGGTGGATGCAACATTTTCCCTTTCATGTAGTTGTTCTGTATGTGATAACTGTTGTTTTCCACTTGGGCTGTGCACTGTGATCCACATGGGAGGTCTATTACACCATTTCCCAGTGTATTTCATTGTTCTCTGACTTTTTACCAGATTCCTTTCTGCAAAAAATGGAAACGATATTCTTGGCTGAAACCAGCTGCATTCTGGAATCCTGCTGCCTCCCATTGTTTTCAGAAGGTTTTCTAGTTTTTCATCTACCCAGTTGGTCTTGCTATTTTTGTTTATTTTGTTGCTAAAGAGGAATGGGAGGCACATTAGTATTGTCTCCTAATTTTGGGGAATTATTGTTGACAAGCTACTATAAAATTCTGGTATTTCTCAAAAATAGCACATACATTTCAAACCAACAAAAAGTGAATTGACATTTAGGATGCACTAAAGAACACAAGAAAATTTGTGAGTAATGCACTGAATTTCAAGATGTACGTGCTTAAATTTCCTATATTTTAGATTCAAAGGAAATAAACCAGTAAAGACTTTACTTCATAGCTTAAATCAATCCACTATTCTGTTGCAAGGCTCCCTAAAGAAAATACACCCTTTGAAAAAGAAATCAATTTTGGTTTGGTAATAAAATAACTATTTGCTAAATGCAAGTCTAGTGGCCTATGAAAAGCAGAGAGAAAAATACTCTTCCATGTGACTAGTTTTCTTTAAAAGGAAATAAAAACCCAAACTTCTATTTCTAATTTTTACTCAAACCCCTGAATTTTGACACTTTTTACCTCTTATGATTTTCCTTTATACTCTAGTGTGTGCCAGCTCTGAGAATTTTAAAAATAACAGTGTGACCACAAAATGACAGTTGCAGTCAAGCAAGGAACAAAGTATTTTGTTCGGCCTGAAGAAGTCCACTCCTTGCTTCAGAAAATTTCATTCTTTTGCTTAGCTAGAACTATTGTATAATTTGGATATTTTCCAGTATTTTACTGTTGTATTCAAGAGTGCCATCATGATCTTAAACTCTCTTGCAAAAAAAGAGTGCAGGGCAAGAAAGCCATGAGGCTGTACCTCTGCTGTAAGCCTTCATAGTTCGGTGAAGATTAATATTGCACCAATGTAAGTGTCACCCTGGGTTTTCTGAGTTTTTTTAAAGCCTTCTGATTGTTCATAAGATGGAGTTAGTCTCTTTAGCTTCTGCACAATATTAGGAGCAGTTCTCCCTTTTCTCACACATGGTAACATAAACAAATCTTTTCTTTTTAATTCCCTGTCCTTTGTTTGCATATTTCTAACCTGAAAACAACTGTAACTGACAGCTGGTCTGGCCACTGGGCTGGGAGGTGATAATCCCAGAAGCCAATCCACAACCAGACCCAAAATGTATAAAAAGTAAGAAATAAACAAGCAGAGAAGCGTTCGGCCTTGGTTCGGCCGTGGGCTCTCTCTCGGAGAAGCAACTCTGCCCTGCAAATCTCTTGTTTCTGTGTGATTGCTTTGTGTGCCGCGATCACAATGTAAGTGTCCTGATAACTAGGTTAACTCTCTGGTAACTCAACTATCTGTCAGGTGATTCAGTTAATAATACACACCCAGGCAGACACATTAAACAAAACAAAACCAAAATAAAACCAAAACCAAAACCAAAACCAAATCCAACAAAAAACCCCCAAACAACAACAACAACAACAACAAAACACCAAAAAAAAACCAAAAACAAAACCAAACAAAAACAAAAACAAAAACAACAACAACAAAAAAACCAACCACCAAACTGAGAGGAATGACAAGATTTGTCTTTACAAACAAGCCCTAGGTCTGCTGGTAGTAAAACTAGCACTGAGAGATAAGAGAAACAATGGGAAGGATTCTACTGATAGATGAATGAAAAAGAAGATTATTTGCCTTTTACAAACAAAGCTATGGTTTGTTTGTAAATGAAATTGGATATTGAAAGATGAAAGTAAAAATGGGGAGAACCCATAAATCCCATAAGAATTAAAAATTAGGGGGGTTATATATTAAAAGGGGAATCTGAGGTCTTAGCCATTTTGGGAAGTCTGTACCTCTCAAGGATTTCAGCCAGTGGGGAAAGAGAGAGGGAAATGCGGCCGGGAAATTAGGATTAAAAGGAGGCTGCGACCTCTGAAAAACTGAGAGACCCCAGGAGAAATGCCCCATGGTCTCTCCCTTTATTCAAATAAAGTAAAAGGACTCCTCTGTCTCCTTTTTGGACATAAACCTCTGGTGTTTGTGGATTAATATTCCTAACAAAACTAATGAACCAACGAACCAAACAAAACCCCCCCAAAAAAAAAACACCAACAAAAAGCTGCAAATCCCAGCTAATTCTTATAGCTGCTATGGTTCCAACCATCTTCTATCAGTGATGCTACATAAAGGGAGGGTAGAGGGAAAAAAAATTCTTACTATGAGGAAGATTTAAAAAACAATTTTAGTCATCTTGAATTTTTGTAAGAAATTCATTCCTTCACTCCTTTATCATCATAATGTCTAGAAACACAGAGTGCAGTGGTGAAATGTTTCTGTATGATGGAGAGGAATAGTTTATACTTGAATAAAATGAACACCAAATATAAGCAGATGACTATAGAAATTATTGGAGCTATTTACTTGATAGCCAATTAAAGCTAGTTAACTAGAGAAATTAAATCCTTTTTCATCTAGGAAGCTGAGATATCTCTCCACAAAATGCTTTATTTTTCAGAGGATGCAACATGATCTCTTGGGTAAGTAAAGGCAAAAATATTTTTGATTTGCCTGCTGCATAACTCCAGTATTTGATAATGCTATTGGAGTAGACATGAACATCTATTGGCAAGGCTAGGTTTCTTTACTCAAAGCAGAAGAAAGCATAGCCTGATACTGTTTCTCTGTCAGAACTCAGGGTTTCCAGTCCACAAATTGCCATAGCTGATTTATTTTTTAAAGAATATCTTATTTATTCAGTGCTATTTGAGAGCTAACCTCTTTTGATATAAATATATACTCCATGATATTGTATCCATCATGCATCCTTTCATTAGTAGAGAGTCAAATGCATTAAAAATTTGGGCACCTGAAGAAATATTTTCTATATTACAATATTCCCAACAAAGGTATCTAGAATCCAGAATAAACTGTTCTGGGATACTTAGGTGTTGCTTCTGGGTTAATTTTTTAACTGGAAGATGCAGATTGCATGAGATATGGACCTGCAGGAATGGCTTTTAGGTGAAAATGCTTTCACACATTTATATTGTACTTGGCCATGGTTTCTTCCATGAACTCTAAGATTATGTTTGGAGGCTGGAATGAGGTCAAGCTCATCCCCAGCATAAAAGGGGAACAAGAGAAAATTATAAGCCTGTATTTTTGTGTAGCTGAAATATGGATTTGGCTTGATTGCACAGTCTTTATTCATAATAATAAAACCTTATCAAGGAAAGCAAGCTATCGATTTCAGTAGGAGAAAAAAAAAACAAACCAAAACCAAAAACAATCCCAAGCACATAACAACCTAACAACTCAGTGGCTCTGAATAAGTATTTATCCACAGAAGCGAGTTTTGCACAGTCTAGCTCAGTTAAAAGTAAACAATTACAGACACTTGACTATCTTTTGTATGATTCTTAGCCAGAAAGCCTTGAGGAAAGAATATTCTGTTTTCTTTCTGGAGGAAAGAAGAAAAGCCAGTTCTGATTAACCTTATTTGCATGTCATTTACCCATAATTCCACCTGCTAGCTTTTGATTTTTTGATTTATTTGTGTCAGTGGGTGGTTTGGCACATTACTGCTCCCAGGAATAAGAGAGGTATAAAGCTGGTTTGGAAGCTACCTTTTCCTCTCAGCTGTGACAAGTGTTAACTCAGCATAGCTGAATGCTCTGAGTTGGCTCCACAAAAATACTTTGGCACTTAAAGTAGCATCAAAGACCAAGATCCAGCTTAGTATCTCACTGCCTCACCTTGCAGCTCCTTCCATTTTTTAGGAATAAAAGCTTCCTGATATTTATCTAGGTACTTAAATGTCTCCTTGTGGATGTTCCAAGAATTGCCCACAATCAGACTACATTGCCCTTTAGGTACCTTGTTTGTATTTCAGACCTATAGATTTGCAAACTTGATTTATATATAGAGAGGGTTTTTTTTTTTTTTTTTTTTTTCAATGTTCCATTGTGGGATCTGCTTTGGAAAATGTACTGTGAGTACAATGGTTGGTTTATTAAAACATGATGTGAACTGATAGTAGATGCCTCAGCTCCTGGGCACTCTCTTCTTCCTCTTTGGCACGCTGACTCTTCAACTAAATGTGCAATTGGACTGAAGAGAGAGGACAGAAGTAATCAAATTATACCAAGAAATACTCTACAGTCACCCACTGGAGTATGTATCAAAGGATGGTGAGGTACAGGCTAAACTCTTAAAGAAGAGAAGAAAGATTTCAGCCCATATACAAACTAAAAGCTTCTGAATATAAAAGGAAGACTTTCACGAGCTGTTGGCATATTTTACAGGATGCATGTATTTGGCTTAGTGAGTTTTTGTAGCTGTGAGTTGAAAATGGAAGGGGTTGTCTTCCTTACAGCCTAATTCACTTTGGAAAGTCATTCTTAAAGCTCTGCTTGAGAATGTTCTGTTCAGCAGTATGGCTTCCATGGAACTGTTTAAGCAGCCAACTCTGCCCCTGGAGGTTGATTAGGGGCCTGACTCAGGGCTTTGAGGTACTCGTCTTCGTGCAACTAGCTGGCAGCTTTAGTTATGTTATTTACTCCAAGAGAGAGAGACACCTCGGGGCTTGGCTGATCTAACTAAACCAGCCTAGCATGGCTTCATGTTGCATGCATTAGGAACAATTTTTAGTTACTCACTGATCAAATATAAAGGATTATACTGGAGAACCAAATTCCCCATGTCCTCTAAGATATTCTCATTGCCAATTTTAACTTTCATAAAAACAGACTCTAATAAAATTATAGTTCCATAAAATTTATATCTTCAACAAAATATGCTGCATATAAATAAGTATTTGCTTTCATTTACATCTGTGCATTTTCTCCAATAAATGGTCAATAAATTTTTTTCAGAATGTCACTGGTGTTTGGTTCATGGTTGCTGTGGCAAGTAGGTTAATATGCATGTTAATTTGTGTAACTGTAGAAGTAATAGTGGAAGAATGATCAAGAAATATTTCAAAAAGTAATGCATTGCTTAATCAGATAACATTAAATATTCATGAATAGTAAATAAAAAGCTACACATAGACTGATTTTTCTGTGATCACATCTCATCCTGCTCACCCGTTCTCCTGTTTGTACTGCTTTCTGAGAATTCACAAATGTTCTTAGGCTTCATATTACTTTCATCCTAAGTAAATGACACTAAATCTACTTCCTTAGTTTTAGAATAATTCTCCCTGACAGGTTCAGTCTGCCTCAGACTGGGCACTGACTGCAAGCTTTAAATGGAATGGAAAATATACTTTCATCGTGGAGAAAATTGTATACACAGAATGAGGTTATTTCTTTAAAAAAAAAAAAAAAAAATTCTGGTTGTTCAATGTTCACTAGTACAACATGGCATGTTTTGCTCAGTTTACACCACTTGCCCAATGAGGAATATAAGGTTACAGCTCTTTCAACATTTTGACTCATACATGCTTTGATGTGAGCACAACAAAACTAAACAGCAGCTGAACAGTGATTTGTGCTAGTTGCTTTAAGTGATAAATGTGAGTGCAGTTTAGTATTTTTGAGAATCTAGCTCTTCATTGCTAGTTATTTCAACTTGAAACACTCAGGCTATTATTTGCAGAAGTACTGAACATTATGTATGTAAGTTGATAGAGAATCTATTAAAAAAAGAGTTACATAGAATTTGAATTACTTTGAAAAAACCAGGGTACCTTTACCACACAGTACCTTGGCGATAGAAAAGTTATCGCTTTTAGTTTAATCTCAAAATGCCTTCATATATTGAGAGGACAGTGAAATAAAATAATGACTCATGTCACACATAGACTGAAGAAGATAAAAAAGGAATGTTCAGCTTTTTCTGAGGAGAGATAAAGGGCCTCAGTGGGAAAAAAAACCAAAACAACAAACTAAAAAACCCGAGCAACCAAGTACACAATTATGTAGCTAAATATTTCATAATATTAAAATATACTAGGAGGAGAACTAAAGTTGTTTGGGCATCTTAAATTTTGGCATTTCTTAGATTTAACTGGCCGCTTTCCAATCTGAAGTACCGTTACACATAACAAAACATGCCAGTTATCAGTAATATGCTCATCTGTGTACACAAAAGTATAATTTTGATCTTTATGTCATTAATTTGCTTGATTGCTTGTTGAGGGTTAAGTCTCCTGTAGAATTTTTTTCCCCCTCCCAAGTTGCTAGGAGACTAAGTGCTGAGTGCTTAACCTGGACAAAAGAACTGATAACTTAGTTTTGGGGGAGGGAGAAAAGCTCCCGGAGAAAGCTGAGGGTGGGGGGATCGGGCGGCTCTTTTCTTCTGGGGGGGAGCACCGATCGGGCCACGGTTGGCTGCTGGAGTCCACGGTTAACGAAGGAGTCTGGTCCTGGGAATTCTACCATCTGTTGGAGTATTCAGGAATTCGGAGTTTCTTCGCTGTCCTGCTGGATTTTGGGTGAGCCCGGGTCCCGCCGCTGCGGCTTCTCCGGCACTGCCACCTCTGCCTGCCGAGGACACCCCCTGCCTGCGGAGGACAGCCCACCGCGCCCGGCTTCCAGCCATCAGCGCCGGAGCTTCCACCGTGTGCCCTCGGGGTTCTTGGTTCTGTTCTACTATTGTTATAATTGCTGTTGTTTTTTGTCTGTCCTGTTATATTTACTAGTAAAGGACTGTTATTCCTTTTCCCCATAGCTCTGACTGAAAAGTTTTATTTTTAATCTTCCAAATTATAATAACACGGAGGGAAGGATTCAAATTCCTCATTTCCTAGAGAGGCCTGCCTCTCCTTAGCAGACACCTGTCTTTTCAAAACCGAGACATTGCTTTAGAACAAACACTGAGATTTTAAAAGATACTTTCATTATAGCTCTTAGTCATTTAGAGGATGGATTTCAGCTTGAAAGCAAAGTTGGCAATAGCTGCTATGTATGATGAGTTGTAGAGTACCAATATTTCTCCCCTGAGAAGACGTAGCTGGTGAAGGGATGCATAAACCTATGCCAGTTGTGATCATTCCAAGGAAGTGGGAATGACCACAAGAAAGGAGTACAGATGGTCAAGGCATTTCAGCACAGGTGAGATTATCATTTATATCAAACTGTGATCTGAGAGACCTGAATCAGTACTTACAACACATATGAATGCCAAAGAGACTGAACAGCTCATTAGGAAAGAGTGACAAATAACCTTTGATGACCTTGTTGCTACTTGGACTGCAGTTCTGCTTCAGCAGGCTGGGCTACAGACAAAATGGATTCGCATCCATTTGCATCCTTGGCCTCAGGAAAACACACTAAAGGCCACCTGGCTGACAAAATAATTTATTCCTCAATTCTTTTCCAGATTGCTAGTGATTAGTGTGATTTTTCAGTCAAATCGTGTCTTAGTTTTCAATTTAAGATTAATTTTTAAAAGATGCTTTGGATCCAAGTAAAAATGTTTGGCCTGATTTTTAATACAGAGCTTTTTTTTCCCACTTCAGTGCATTTTTATTGCTTCTGTTCTTAATTGTACTTTCATGTCCAAGAACACAGAAACAATTTTGTCAACACCATCTTGACCTAGTATTGGACATTATAGTGTATGAAAAAGTAGTTCTATGTTCACGTCACAGTACAAAACTTCAGATGCCTGGCAATATCATGGCTTTCCATGGCTTTCACACCTTAATTCGTTTACATTAGGCATCTATACAGTAAACACTTACTATTTTCATTTGATAGTTGTGGAAACTGGGGCACATAGCAATATGTTGCCAGATCTTCTTTAGAAAGCTAAGGTTGAAATCCAGATATCCTGAATCTATCTATGGGTCATGGTGCAGTCTGTCTAAGCAAATGGCTGTGCCCTGCATCAGCTGAATCTCCCAGCTGCTTTGAAGTTCATGATCTCTACAGATTTTGGAGAATAATTTTCCAGAGGAAAAAAAAAACCCAACAAACCCAAAAACCCGTGCATGAATAAAAATTGAAGGCCAACAACAACATTAAAAAAACAAAAAAAACCAAAAAAAAACAACCAAACAAAAAAAAACAAACCAAAAACCCCACACCAAAAATCAACAATATTTAACATTGTTTACATATTGTTTCCATTCCCCTGCTAAGAGAGCCTCAGAGAAGTGAAGAATGCTGCTTTTTTAAACCAAAGAACAACTCAATTTAGCTTTTGTCACAAACACTTTCTCTTATGTCCTTGTTTTCCATGAAAGCTGCTCATTTGAGTGCTGCTAAAATATTCCTTCTGCGTGCACAATATCACAATCTGAGGACCATGACAGCAAAAAGGGTATGAGCAGCATTTACTGTATTCCAGGAAGTTTTAATCAGGACCAGAGAGAGCTGGTATTTTAATGCAATTACCTTGAGTTAGATATTCTCTCTTCTCTGTCTATTCTTTGCACTAGACTGCAATTTGGTTCTGAATAATGCTACATGTTTGAGTCACTGAAAAGTATTTTTTACTTTCTAAGTTACTGTTTTGGCTTAGCAGGTAGAAGAAGTCTGCACTCCTGAGGCTGAAGATCATCAATTCTGTTTCCAATTCTGAATGCATAAGGCTGCCTGACAAACATGCTGTTCAGAGATGCACACGGATTCTTACAATGGTAAGGAAAGTACAGTTTTGTTTCAGAAATTTGTACTTCAGGGCGCATGCTACCGAAAAGGAAAGGAACATTAAAACCTGAACTGCACCTTGATGGAAGGCCAGGTGCAGTCTGACACATGAATTCCATACATTTTCAAAAAGTTATAAAAATCTTCACATTTCACTGATTCTGCTGCTCAGCATTTCTACCGCATAAAGTTACAGTATCATTTCACTGATTTGACATATCTTACTTTGGGATTGGGCATAATGGTTTTTTTAGCTTTTGAAGGATTTTTCTCTAGAATTATGGAAAGAAAAGCTGATTTTTAAATCCACTGCCATTTTAATGGAAAAATCATACACCAGCTAGTTCAGAATGTATGTAAAATGCAACATGTGTGAATGTACTGTTCTAGAATATGCTTATGTGATTTGCTCCAACAATCAATCAATGAAAATTAAGTATTTTGGGAAATAATTTGCTCATTTTCAATCTTGAGGCTTAGATAGACTTTCCTTAAAACCTGAAAGCTCCAGAGCACAGTAAAGTTTGAAAGTTGCTGTCAGAGGCTGACACAAGCATTTCCTGGGATGACACAATTAGTGATACCAGAGACAATGAAATATTTTCCTATTGGTACATCTGTCTGTTGAACTTGTTTAATAATTTCACCTCTCTGGCCTCAGACACTAGAGTCTATACATTCCCAAGTTTAGGCCACAATCTAAATAGATTAAATAAATCTGCTGATTGTCCTGTCTAGCTAAAGAGTCCCAAAAAACCCCTTAAATGATGCTATATGGATGAATAAAATTATTTATGAAGTCTGAAATACAGAAATAAAGTTCTCAATTTCTTCTAAAGTGTGTAGTTTTGTATGAGTGGATCTCATTATCCAGACCCCATCTTCTCTGAATGTTTGTCTCATTCATTAGTCATCCCTTCATTTTTTTATCAGGAAAATAATTTTCATGTGATAGCTTGATCTATGGACATAGATCAGATGCAGATCTTTGAAAAGAGACATCAGTGTCAAAGAGTGCTCCAGCTTTGATCTAACACTAAGTCTTTTCTTGGTCAAATTATTGTTTGCCTCAGGAAAGGCAGTAAACTTCTGAATGTGTGAAGCAAAAGTTGGAAGGCTTTTAATATGGATCCTGGATGTTTTACATTGACATTTATTATCCAGAGAAGGTATAAGTCAGCAGAAACACAGGTGGTCTTTTTTGCTGTCCCAATTTTCACGGCAGTAAGAGTGGATGAAACTCCTGGAAACAGTGTATTTCTTGCCTTGGTCTCTGGACTAATCAAAATGAAGGAAGAAATAAAATTTTCTCAAAACAGATTCTCAGTACTGTGCTTTTCTCTGGAATTATTTGCATAGTCTCTAATCCTTATGTTACACACACATATATAAAAGTTTTCAGCTCTTGCCTTAGAATGTGGATGTGTAAGCATACATATTGTTTTAATTTTAGGAGTGATTTTTGGAATGTGGGTAACCTTTTGGTATTTATTGCTTGAAAGTTCATCTTGACAAAATTGTTGTATCTATTGTCCAAATTACTTTGCCAAAAGTTTCCAAGACATTATAACTACGAGAAAGTAAAGGTTTACTATCCCATAATTAGGTTTTAGCCTGTAATATAATGCCTATTTCACAACAGTAGATGGTGATTTTTCATTGCAAACAAATAGCTAAACAAATTATCTGCTGTGCAGTAGGATGAAATCTGTCATCTCCTCCTAAAAATAGTGGGAGTATTTTGACCGGGACCAACTGATGTGAAAGACCATCATGGGAAGGTCTTTCATCAACAGTTTTGAAATTAGAAAATGTTTTCATGAGGTCATGGAAGGAAGTACTGATCTTGGTAGCTGGCAGGAAACAATGAAGCATCTACTTGCAATGAACCAAATAAGAGTGCGGCCAATAAAACTGATTATATTGTATATCAAGCAGGCATATAGAAAGCTCTGCCTCTTTCAACTGAAAGATACTTATATAGGCTAAAAAACCCATACAATTTGTGCATCAATTTGAACCATGAGGAAGACCAAGAATGTTAAAAAAATGTACATGTGAAATATTCAGAGGGAATCTTAAGAAAACACCCAGATATCCAGCACATGAGTGACAAAATATATTTTAACCATATCACTAATAATTTACGGTTTTCTGTGACTTTAACCAAGCATGTCAAACAGTGCCTTGATGTAATAAAATTATTTTGTCTGTAGCATATTTTACAGTATATTTTGAGTTGTAAGGGACCCACAGTGATCATCAAATTCAGCTCTTAAGTGAAAGGTCCATATGGGGATTGGACCTTCAACCTTGGTGTTAAGGATACCAGACTCTAATCAACTGAGCTAATATATATAATACAGTATAAAAAATTTCCAGCTTCAGCCATGCTATTGATATCCTATTAAGTAAGGAAAAGGAAAAGAGAACATCTTGAATTGTACAGATGAGAACATGTCACTAACTTCCTAGTGGAAGACTTGAGAATGAAGCAATTTATTCAAATGTCACTTAAGGTCAGTACAAACATATTGGTTTAGGAAATATTTGAGAAGATAGTCAAAGGGACAATTTTAGAACAAGTTAAAGGAAAAAAAAACAAAGATAAATTATTGTTTTTTCATGGAAATCCTAAATACACTGTAGTAAGTATCATCCTTTTAGATGACTCCTTAATCAATTATTTACAATTAAAATATAATAAATCAAATCACCATCCTGCTTACCAATATTTACTGTACTAAACATCTGGATATATATTCTTTAAATACTTAGTAAAAAAAAAAAGAAATTGAATTTCTACACAATAACTGACTGAAATGTCAAGAAAGAGCTCTTCATTATCCTGAACATGCTATTCAGCAACAATGTCAGCAGATTTAATATTTGTTTGTTGTCTCCACTAACATTTTTATTTTTTTTTTCCCCCACAGGCAGAGCATCAATCCATAATCCACTTAAATGCTAGCAAATGGCACACAGGAACAACATCTTCGCTTGACCACCTCTAGGACATACATGGGACTTTTTCTACCAGAGTGTGTTTCCTCTTGGTAATAAGAATACCTTTGAATTTAATAATTCATCTCTCATTTCCTTATAGGATTAGTAAATGCTTTGTTCAGGCACTTAAGTAAGGCATTTATGTGAAGTCTATCGGATTTATATCAGATGAACTGAAATAAATCTAATGGCCCTATTTAAAAGTATTCTTAAAACTTTATTTTTCAGTCATGTTTATCTAAAAATCCTTACTGACAATACAGCTGCTGAAAAAATAATATTGTAAAGTTATAGTATTTAAATGACAGAATAATCTTTTGTGTGCATGTATGTGTATTGTCTAACACATTCAAATCCTTCTCTATGATGATAAGTTCATTCCTTCATTTCATTATAATAGTATTGTGATGGATTTCACTCCTTTGGAAAATATGTATTAAAAGTAACAAGGGATGGCATTATTTTTTTCCTCTGGTAGTTGAGACAAAACAACAGTGAATTGAGTTTTCTTGAATTACCTAATTGTATATATAATTTCCAGTCTTCTGAAACAGAAAAGAGAAAAAAGAAAAAAAAAAAATCTGATTGAAGAAAATAAAGCAACCAAGGATTTTGAAACCCTACCTCTAATCATCCAAAACTCTGATGAGTTTCATCATCATAAGTTGCTGATAACTTTCACTGGCATTAATGGATGATGTTCTATAAGATAACTGCAGATACAGACAGATAAGAATTAGACTTAATTCTGAAAAGCACATTTTTTCAGAATCCTCCATGGTCACAAAAACCAGGCTATAATTTTACTGTGCCATGCATAGTAGCTGTTTCCCAAGAGTCCATACACTCTTGTGTAACAACACTACGCACACCCTTACCCTGGTACACACACTCTGCAAGGATGCAGAGAAACATGACACACAAAGTAAGAGGAAAAGTACTGTAAAGTTAAGAGTTGAAGAAAGTAGAATGAGGAGAAGAATACAGGAGTCCTGGCATTACAAAATGGAAGTCACTGTAACAAGCAATGTGAATTAGAGTGCCACTAGGCGGCTGCACTTAGAAAAGGGAACCCGAACTGCAAACTGTAGAACTAGTTCTGTAGTTAGACATGTTGGGCCAACAACTCACGCCTTTGTACTCAGCACTGAAGACCTCTATGCGAGTGTGTACAAAGAAATAGTGTCTTGAAAGATGTGTCTGTTTGGGATTTTTAAACAAATAAGGTGTGATGTGATGATTGATGGATGGTACTACTTCTTTGTCTGTTCAGTTTGAAGAATATTACATTCAGGTAGAAAGATGTTTGTGGGCAGCAGAGATGAAGGCTGCCAGTTTGCCTTGGACGCTACTGAAGTGAAAACACCCAACAGTGAGGAAACTCCCCAGGAAGGAAAGGGAGATTTCTGCATCTCCAGTAACTGGGCAAGGAGAGCTGGAATAAGGCAGTGTCTGGTCTTTGGTATGGGGCGGGCTGGGAGTGAGGAAGATTGCAAGCTTGCAGCACAAGGGCAGATGGAAACCTACTATCAGTGGGACTGTCAGACTTCCAAAAGGACACAAAACCACGTATCTTGACACATAAACACATATCCTTTACCTAAAGGCCCAGAGGAAGCCGAGTGTGGTTTGTTTAAATTTTGGAAATTACAGAAAAGTCCTAGACTGTGAGAGAGGATGATTGGTTTTGCAAGAATTCCTGGGAAACTTGTTGACAACACCTATGTATTAATATATCCTCAAAATTAAATGTTATAGAGTCTATACCCTCATAATTAATACCATTAGGTATTTAAAGTTCTTCAGCTATTTCTGTGACAAAAAACTGGCTAATTCAAGGTCTCACAACTGATATAAAGATTTCTCTTTAACTCATGTCAAGGAAGAAAGATTATGCTGATGCTTTCTAATACCTTAACTATAAGGGCAAAGAGGAAAATTGCAAGGGAAGCCAACTGCTGTCCCTTCATCTTCCACCATACTTTAGAATGTTGCTTCATAGTCCTCCGATTCTGTGCAGAAGCTATAAAATATTTTTCTTGTGTTTATTGTTTTGACAGATACACAAATTCCTGCAGTAGATGTCTAGTGCCTCTGTCAGCAAGGACAGCAGCTGGCGGTCAATATGAGGTTTAAAAGTCAAAAGCTCTACTGCAAAGACTAATCATGACATGGGTTTTCTAATTACCATCAGATGCCCAGACTGACTCCAAGAACCTGAGTTTTTGTATACTACATGGAAAATAAATACTTCTTACAAGGCTGCAAAAACCACAATGGAAGCATTAACAATATGAATTAGATTGCAACAACTGGAGTGGCCTAAAAATAGGGGGGAGTTGCATGAAAAAATATGGAGCTTTTTTTTTTAAAAAAAAAATCCTCCCCCCACCCCCTTTTTAAGTTCTCTATAGCTAAAAAAAAAAGAAAAAAAGAGAAATTAAAAACTTTAGAAAAACTCTTCAAAGATGATTTAATAATCAACACTGCTTCCCAAAATTTTCTTTCAAGTTGTTTGGCAGCAATATTTTTCAGTATATTTGACAAGAACTGGCCTTAACAGTGAGGTGGTATGACCTTGGCTAGCTTCTGGACTCCTACTTGCTCTCTCACTCACCCTTTTAAATAGGTCAGTGGATAAAAGAAGATGAAAAAGATTGTGGGTCAAGACAAAGAAATAACTTACCTGTTACAGCTGTGGGCAAAACAGATCCAACTTGAGGAAAATTAAACTAACTTTCTGTCAATAAAATTAGAGCTGTGTAGTAAGAAACAAAGACAAATCGGACTACCACCTCTTCCTCCTTTTTTTTTTTTTTTTTTTGTGTGTGTGTGTGGGCTCATGTTTACTCCTTCACTGCTATTTCCTTTACCACCACACCATCCAAGCAGGCATAGGGAGGGTTGAGGAATAGGTATTGCATTCCTAATTTTTCTCTCTATCTCTCCTTTTTCCTCTGCTTCAGTATGGATCCTCCATGGGCCATAGTTCCTGCCAGAGGTATGTTCTTGTGTGGGCCCCTTGTGGGCTGCAGTTTCTTCAGGATGTGTTTCTTCATATGCTCCAGCATGGGGTCCTCTGAGGGCTACAGGAGAATCTCCTTCTTCTCTGATCTTGTTGTTCACAGAGCTATTTTTCGTACTTCTTTTCCTCACTCATCACTGTCTAGACATGCTATGCTCTTTCTTGAATGTTTCTGCAGAGGCAAGACCAGCTTGGCTGATGAGCTCATATGTGTCCTGAGCTGGGTCTGTTGGAAGGAACAGCTGTGTCCAGTATGGGACATCCCTGGTCTCTTCGCCAAATCAAAGTGTTTGCAAGAGGTTGACCACAAAATGTCATTTACCCAGAGATCTGTAAATAGTATTGGTCTTATAATAAATGAAGGAAAGAGTAAATGTATAATATGCAAGATACAGTCTTCAAAGAAAAAATCAGTTGTAGTTAGAGACAGACCTCAGCCCTACTCATGCATCCTGGTAAACTTTGGAGCAGCTCCAAGTCCAATGTCAGTCCTGAATTTTGTAGCTCAGTTCTTGCCAAGACACAGGGAGAACAATGCCATACAGGGCTCAGAGAGCAATGTGGCATCTGAAGTCTGCCGCAGGTTCCCAGAAGTCTGGGTCCATCAGTGTTGTTGGCACCCACAGGTGTCTATATGAATGTGTCTGTCTGTGTCTCTATTTCTATTTTAAGCTCCTGTTTCCCCCCCTGGGGCAATTACCACATTGACGTCAGAACATTGCCCAGCACCTCATTTATGTCTGAGAAGAGAGGGAAACTGTGTTGAAAAGAGAGCTCAATGGAAAAAATAATATTCAGTGTGTGTTAAAAGCATTGAGGGAGGAGGAGTAGGTGGAAGAGATGGGAAATTTAAAGTCAGTGTATTTATGTTATCCTAAATACCAAAAAAACTGGTTATTTTGGATATGAATACTGCATTAGTATCTGAGAATATAGTTAGGCAGAGGTTTTGGAATATCTGAATACCTGACTAAACATGAAATAGCTCAAAGATGTTCCTCATTATTTTATTCTTAATTTGACAATTTTCTTTCTGCCACTATTCAAAAATCATTATAAAACTCTGATGCCTTTTTTCTTTCTCTCCATGTGCTTTTTTTAGAGTAATCACTCATAACTTTGCAGCAGATATTAGATATTTATAGAACTCTAACTTGTTAGTCATAACATCATGTACTTAACTGAAATTGTGTGAGCTCCAGATGGAGGTAGACAGTATCTTGTCCAACAAACTCTAGTGTTAATGCACAAAATAGGCAATCTATGCTCATTTGACTTCGAGTCAGAGAATGACAGCATGGAGCTGTACTGTCTGTGTGTGTGTACATTAGAATTCAATACTCAGCATTCCACATGATGTTTTCAGTAGACCAGAACGACTTTTAAGAGATTTTTACCATCTCTGTGACCTAAAGCAATATAAGGCAAAACACCATGTTACACAGCATACAAACTGCAGTCCATTTTATATCTTAATTTTTCACTTTTCTCTCTTACAGAACTTTCTTATCCATTTCTGTCCCCATTTCCTGTTCTGTTACTTCATTCATTTCCATTTAACTCTCCTTCATTTCTAGTCCTGCAGTCCAGTGCTCATGTTGGACTTTCATTTCTTAATGGAAAACCTCTTGTTCTGAGGAGGGTGTATCAGATCCAAAGAAGGAAATAGGGAAAGCACATTATTTTTTCCTATTTGAAAATTTTTTGTTTAAAAGCTTGTCATACAGTTTGGAGAGACTGGCTTCATGTTTTCTGAAGGCTTGTGGTTGGCAGTATTGCATGGAGCTTTTCCAACCTTGTTCATCTATAGAGAGACTGAATGGAAAGACAGAAAGACAATCTTTATATTCCTTGAACATTGCTCTTCAATATAGCTGGCTGATATTTTCATGGAAAAACTGAGGTTGGTTAACTTCCTTTTTTTTTTTTTTTTTTTTTTTTTTTTTTTTCACAAAGAAGGAAATTTCTATCCCTACCTGGTTCTGCATTCTATGGATATCCTTAATTTTCTGCTCTTCAGTTAAAACCAAAGCAAACTTTCAGGTTTTTATTTCATTGGTTAAAATGTGAAATAACAACTTTTAATTTTGTTTGAAATATTGCGGGAAGCTTTTTATTCACCAAACATGTACAATACTTATCCAGTGTTCCCTTAATCGCTTTAGTGTGATTAAGACTTGATTCTTCACACTACAAAAAACCAACAACTCAGGAAAAAATAATATACACTTAAAAGGTGTACTTGAACCCTCTTTGGGAAGCGCAGTGCTTTGCTGAGGGACATTGCCCTCTGCAGCCTATGCTCACCAACAGCAATTTGATGATGGCATCATTCTGGGGCCTGGGGTACAAGGGGAGCTTAGCTTTACTTTGATTACACTAGCTCTATTTAACCCCAAATGGAGTTTCATTGTTGCTTTTGTGAGGGGGGGTTGGTTTTTTTAATTTCTTCATTTGTTTTCTTACTTGAGGGTTTGGTCTTTGAGAAAAGAAAAAGTTATGTAAAGTGTAACAACATAGTAAAATCAATAGACACTATTTCTGCAGTTAAAAATAAGAAATGAAAAAACATGCCTGGCTGCATTTCTCAGTCAAAACTAGCATGGTCTATCAGGCGTGCTAGGAATTCAGTCAGTAGCACTAAGTCCTGAGACACCAGCTGGTTAGGTAACCTGGCAGCCAAATGTTGGAAACATCCAAACATGTCTCAAACACAACATGAAGGAGATTGATTTACTGCCTTCCCTGCAGTCAGAGCTTGTTTCCATAGAAATAACTTTGGGTTGCTTCCTGGTTTCATGAGTCCTTTATGTGCCTCTGGTACACTTGTCATGGCATAAGTGAAAAACATGTAAAGATCTGATTCATCTCTCCCTTGTAAAAACTTTACACTGCTGCTAATCAAGACATGGGATTAAATTATTCCTGAGCTACAGAGCAATTCCTCTTAGTGGACTAATTTTGCTTATTTTCCTTTAAGGAGATGCACAGCAATTGTATTGCTTGCAATATATTTATTTTATATATATATATATATATATACACACACACACACACACACACATTAAACTGAATTTCTTACAGCAAATATTTTTACATTTTTGCATATCAAAAATATTATCATTTTAATAGTAACTTGGAGCTATATGATCCTATTGTATTCAGAATAATGATGGCAGCTAATGCAAGAAACAAGAATAAACATTTTTCACAGCATTGTTTTTCTTCCTTTTTTTTACATAAATATGGAAGTTTTATTAATAATTAAAATGCAACATTCAAAATTATTAATAAAACAAAAATATCATGTATTAGCTTGGCAGTTTCTTAGGCATAAGTAATTATTTAATTCTGAAATTTCAAAACAGTCTGCTTGCAATGAGTTTCTTAAATCTATAACACTTCACTCCATGAAAACAGCCAGTAATGCTAAATATAACAGTCCAATCTGAATGAGACTATGCCCTATCAACTTAGAGCAGATGTCATTATCTTATTTATTTCTCAGAAAGCTAAGGCTATAATGATTGGAGAAATCAGGCATCATGCTGATAAATATGAAAAATGATGGCTATAATTTCTTGATAGGCAGAATAATAAAGTACATACCAAAGACATACACTTCTACCCTTATAATCTCATAATTATTTTGGAACTATGATCTATTCTAATAAAAAGAGTAATGCTGACATATGAGATGCTGAAGATTTGCAGCATTCAATTCCTTCAAATTCAAAATTTCTGCTTGATTTTTCTGGTGTTACATGCTAAAGCTCCATAAAACCCATCTGAAAGCACCTATGCACATGCCTATTCCACACCTGTTTACTAAAGTTCTTAAACATATTCTTCAAATCCTCTTAAAGCCAATAGGAATTGAACATATACCTAAATAGTGGGATGAGTTTGAAAGGACAGCTCTTTCTGAGAGGAGATCTTGTTCAAAAATTAATATTTAAAAAGAAATTTCTCTGGGTTTGAATTGACTTTGGTTTGTCAGAAAAAAAACATTAAAATAATAATAAAAAATCACTGTGTCAGAAAACCAAGGAGTTAGGGAGATTGTACTGTGTATAATAAAACTAAAAAGAATCCTTCATTTCAGGTAATTGAATTCTTGGTCATAGTTGTGCTCTATTGGGAAGAATGTTGATGTGCAGTTTTGATGTAAGGTATTAACCAAAAGTTGTGAAATTACAGTAATGAGAATAGCTTTTACTTCCTGTTTCCATGACCCTACCACCATATGGAAGCTAGCTTCAATTATGCAGTTCTACATGAGGTAAAAGAGCATCAGTATCACAAAAAGACTTGGGACATCATTCCTTATAGATGAGGTTAATTGAAAGAGGAACTGGTCCTTCCTGAATAATGCCAAATAATTGCAAGTTAAAATAATGGAAGAAAAATTCTTCCCTGTATTTTTTGTTTTGCATCCATATAATATTCATGGACTGTGGCTTCATGAGAATTACTCTTCGTTCTCTTTAGTTATTGTGTATTTGTTACCTTACTCTCTGCTGCTTAAAATGGCTATAATACTGCTTTTACCAAAGTACACTATACAATTTTGTTGATATATCTGCAGTACAGATTGGCTGCAACATGATCTCTAAATGGAATGTGAAAATGTTCTACCAAGCTATTTGTTAAAATAATCCAGCTCTGCTAGATTAGTCAATTTAAGTCTTTAAAAACCATGGATTTAGTCCTTCATCAAACTCAAAAATCACATGAATCTTCTTCATCTCCTTTATACTGGGAGAAATTAATCTCCGAGGCAATCACTGGTTTTTTCTAATATTTATTAGGTCTACGATTCATGTCTTATCATCCAAGCAAGGATCATGAGAGACAAGTAACTGTATTTCCATAGCATTTGGTTGCTGGGGCACTCCTGATGCTATGGCATTCCTGACTCTGAGGCATTGAAGTGTTTCAGTATAAATGTAACATTAATGGTGATGGGAGAATGGGCTTTGGATTTGCATTCAAAAATAATACGGAAAAAATAGAGATTCTGACAACCAAAGTGGACCAAAAAAAGGATAAAACTCTCCAATATCTCACCACAGAGTATCTCTTTTCTGAAATATCTACAAGTAGTGAAATATCTACAAGTAAATATGTCTACATGTTTGTCTCTAAAGCAGAATATGTTGAGCAACATTTCATGTATGTGACTGCTGTTGTTCAGGCAGCAGTGAAGCTGGTTTATGTTGTTTGTAATGCTTCTTCTAGCAAAAGGGAATTTTCAGATGTCTGATATCGGTCACCAGAAACATTCTGTGTGCATTTTAGGAACTGTAGATATGTAGCCCCAAATTAACCATTTCCTTGATTTTGGGATAGCTGTTGAATATCCATCGTACTGACCCAACCATATTTAGAGAACAGAGTAAAAAAAAAAAACGTAGTGTGGTTTCAGGAAGATTTTTGAAATGTAGTTGCATTCCACATAAGAAAAAACAACAACAACAACAACAAAAGAAAAAAAAAACCCAGAAGCTTTGATGTATTGATGAAAAGGAATAGTATCCTTACTCCAAGGCAGTCTGTCTAGTGGTCTGCCCCCAGCAGAGATCACAGAAGCCCCAGTATTTCAAATCATACACAACAGTCTGGTAGACAAGTTTGCCAAAAAAGTAGGAAAACCTGATAGACAAGTTTTAAGGCTTCTGTCCTGATTACTTTATTTGAATTTTATCACTGTCTCTTTCCATAAATCTTCATAATTTTAATTATCTAAAAATTCTGAGGAACAGAATTTTTGTTCCAGCTATTTATTTTCAGCTAGCGAGATTCATCAAGTTTATTCCTATTGTTCACACTCACTATAACATGGTGATCTCATTAAAATTCTGATGTTATGAACACCTGAACAAGGAGTAAATTAAGGTGGTGTTCCAAAAAGAGTAGAAACTGTGCTGAAACTTTAAGAAAAAAATTTATTATAGGTGTGGATTGAAAATATTTGGATATCTTTTTTGATAAAAGAATAGCTGCTGACAAAGCCTAAATATGTTACCAAATTTTGTCTTTGTAGGTATAAGAGTACCTGAAAGAGCAAATTTAACTGCAGAATGTAGTATTTCGTGAAATGTTCTGAAAAGATGGTGAATTCTTGCAAGAAGAGAAAAAAACAAGTATGAAAAACAAGGCTGAGCAAGACTGAGTGCTGGGAAGGAAACTGTTCATGTGCAAACAGTACTGCATTGAGATTCTCAGCCAGCCATTAAGATTTTCTGCTGTTGTCACCAATAGCAGCAGTGGTAACCAAGTAACATCGAGAGAAATGATAGAGATCCATCTTTATTTTTCCCCAGGGAGTGGATCCTCTCTGGGAGCCCTTAGTTTTGAGAAGTGCTGTATTTCCAATCCCCTTTAGCCGGCACAGTTATTTCATGAGAATAAGCAATGTGCAAAATAATTGCACATAATTTCTTTTCTTTGTGTAACAGCAGATCTTGATGTACATTTATTTTGTTTTTACAAGGAAAATAAGCCAAGGGGTTTGCAAAAGCCCAACACCAGGTGGTGGTTTTATTGCTATCTACTGCACATAATGGTAATAATATATATTGAGGGTTTAATATGGAAATATTGTTATGTCCTGTTAAAATGCAATAAGTATCGTGTTTTACAGACAAGCTAAAGAATTTCTTGGGAATATATTCATTACATGCACATGCCAAACTGGAGTAGGGGAAAGCGAAAGGGAAGACAATTTAGTTTTCAGGCAGTTCAGATAGATGGGTTGCCAAGGAGCTAGAATACCTTATTCACATAGAAATACATGCACATTCAAAGGCTTTGGAGATGCAGAAGACACCTCATAAACCTCTATACTTATCCTGCTTGGAGCGCAGTGTTTCCAAGTTCTGTAAGAGACTTCCTTATCCACTGGTGGGAAGGTCATCATAGTGTCTTGGAAGAAGGTTGTTGTTAAAGTTGACTATTTCACAGTCTCTCTGGAAGAGTGAGATTAGCAGCACAAAATGCACACAAGCAATTAAGCCCATGAATAAAACAGAAGGCCCAGCTTGCATAAGAAATATGAGTACTTTTAGAACATTATTTAGCAGAAATCCTTCCTCACTGATATTTGCCATGCAGAAGGCAGTATCAATGGCAAGAACTCTGTCAGGTATAAGCTCACTTGAAGCTGCTTCTGACATTTCACCAAAGCTGGCTGGGTGCATGCATTTCATGAGTGAGGACTTTTTTCTTTCTTTATGTTTTTAATTAGAGTAACGTTTGGCTGCAACATGTACTGAAGCTGTGGCTGAGACATTAAATTACCGATTGAACAGGACACTCCCAGCACCTTAGGACAGTTTAACATTAATTAGAGCCATTAAATTGTAGTATTGTCCTAACTGTCTGTGATTTTCACAGATTTTGTAACTACTTCAGAGTAATTCTTGTTCTGAATAAAAGCCTGTGTGTCCCAAGTGGGTGCATTCAGCTAAATGTGAATGTTGACTGGGGCTGGCACCTGGTGGTTTGGATACATGTTTTCCAACACCTTTTAGTTACTATGAACAAATATAGGAAGTGAGAGAAGCTGAAACTAAACATAATATATTTTACAGTTCTCACACCTTTTAGTCTGACAAACTGTCACCCACCTTTGTCTGCATTTGCTAATGTACTGCTGTATTAAGATTGAAGAAGTAAAGATAGCACAAGCATAGCAGTACGGCACACACTCTTCCTGTCCTGTTAGTTTGGGCTAAACTCTAAAGTCCAGATTTGACTCTTCTATCTTTATTCTACACACTAAGTTACTCCAGCAGTTTTGGTGGGGTTTTTTGTGTTTTTTTTTTTTTGTTTGTTTGGTTTTTTGTTTGTTTTGTTTTTGTTTGTTTGTTTTTTCTTTTTTTTTGTTTGTTTGTTTGTTTGTTGTCTGTTTTTTGTTTTTTTGTGTGTTTGGTTGGGGGTTTTTTAGTATAATTTCCCAGCTTTTGAGTATCATGTCTGTCAGAAGAGAAGCTCAAAGGATCTTTTGTTTTCAACTTCTGTATAGAGTATTTAGTCCTTTTAGAATTACTCAGTAGATGTTCTTCTGACACTACTCTACTGAGTCTTCACTGAGGAGCCAATATTTCTGAGGAAGAAAATGTCTTACGAGTGGTATTTCATCACAGCTTCTTATCAAATACATTTAGATTTTTTTCCCGCCTTTTTTTCTTTTCTGTGAATAAATCACTAGGTAATCCTTTTCATTTCCACTAGGGGAAAAATAGGAAATGGAGATAGTTACTGTTTCTGGCAATCTGGTTATGACTGCACTTGAAGAAATATTACTACAGATATATTCAGGATTTAATGGTTTAGGCTTTAAATAAGCTGTAGGTCTTTTGGAGATGCCAGAACTGGATTTTTCAGGGACAATGAAAAATTTCATGTTGAGCATCTAAGACTAGTAACACTGATAAAAAGTCTTTTCATTAAAATTATAATGCTGATGTGAGAACAGAGGCAGAATGGTCAATGGAAATAAAGATTAAGAAAATTATACACAGAAGGAAGGAAACAAATCTCTAACAGATCAGTATACTCAAATAGTGAAAATAAAGTATTATCTATCCTAATACTAGAAGAACTGACTTATGAAAACAGTCCTGTACCATGCCTAATCAATAAATATAGTTAGATTAGAGTAGTACTCACTACTCTCTAATGTTCTATAAGTAATTAAAAAGGAGGTTGGAGAATTAAATCTCAACAGCCCTAGAGATACTAATCACAGCAAATCAAAGAATAGTCTGAGTTGGAACAGAGTCATCATGATCATTGAGTACATTTCCTGATTTAATGGCCCATACAGGGATTGAACCTTGGTGTTAGTGGCACCAGCTGAGCTTTCTCAGGGTCTAAATGACCTCTCTACAGTTTTAAAGAAAAGCAGAATAAAGGCCCTGGTTATGCACGTAAAATGGTATTAAATACAACCCAGGTTTGTTAAAGGTAGGTCATACTTTTGATATGATCATTCTTTGATAAAAACCCCTACGTTTCTCAATAAAAAAGAGAAATCATTCTCTCTCACCCTTCTTAACACACCAGGAACCAGAAACAAAATGCTGTGCTGCTTTTTTTTTTTTTTTTTTTTTTTTTTTTTTTTTTTTTTTTTTTTTTTTTTTATAAAAAGTTGTGATTAAGGCAAGAAGTACAAAGAAAAATTGAGTAAAAGAAAAATTATGTATTGTGTTGAAAGAGCAATTTCAGGCTGAGGAAGGCTACTACTACCATCAAAGTTGCAAATTATCTCTTTCAAAATGCTCTTTACAAATTCGACAGAAAAGGGAGGAATAGGTGAAAGGAGCACATAAAAACAATTTTTATTTTCTCTAAATACCAAAGAAAGACAGCTACCCTAGTAATTAAATTTATGGTTTCTTGATGTATGCCTATTGCTTGCATTATGCTCTACTGTGCAATATATTGTTTTTTTCCTTTGAATGCTGTATTTCATATGAGCAAGTACCTCTGAACTTCAAAAAATCACATAATTTAAATTATGAATAAAATATTTAAATATGTTGTTTGAAGAGCCCTTCACATTGAAGAAAATTTGCAAAACTTGATATATATAAATGCTAATACCTGGAGTAATTACCTTCATGTTTTCCTCATACTGAGTCTTAAGGATGAGTTAACAGTGATGTTTCACCCCTGAATTACTTAGTTATTGTTACTTCTAGTAGTATCTATGAAATTATTTAAACTACTTTTTTGGTATTTAACAAACTGCACTGTTCTCTTGGAAGTCACTTTATTTCCTTTAAGAGTGAAAAGTATAAAAAAAAAAGAAATTATTTATTTTGGTACAAATTTAAAAAGTAGAGACAATAATGAATAAGCAAAAACCCCCATCCTATGTAAAAGCCCTACAACATTTAATAAAGCACAAATACGGCAAAGAAACTTAATAGTGTTAGCAGATACACAAACAGTTTAATTACAGATTAAATCAGACTCAGAGGTGCTCTCTGTGGCAAATATCACTGGAACTCCAGACAGCAATGCAATGCTTGATGAAAGAGATGCAGAATTAGAGAGTTGAAAAATAGATCTATTTTTACTCTTTCAATCAATTCAAGGAGGATATATTTACAGAATTATAAAATCATTGATAATGTAAAATGGACAGGATCTAGGGAGATATAGGAAGACGCACACTTTTGCTCAAAGCCAGAGACCAGACAGTATTTGTACAGGAAAATCCTGAATATCTGCAATGATGGAGACTTCACAGTCTCTGCTGAAAATGGTTTTTAGTATTTAACCATCTTCATGGTATGTCCATGCCCCACCTCTCCATCCCACTTCCTGCTGTTCTCTTCAAGTCAGGGTTTCCTATGTCCTAGTAAGCACATTTAATAATATTGGCCCCTATATTTGTCTCTGAGGGATGCTCCTAGTAACCATCCAGACTTCATATTGTCGATCACAGGACACTGAGCATGGTGATGCAACCAGTTTCCTCAGCCTCTTCCACTTGTCCAATTCATATATGACCAATTTGCTCTGAGGACACCATGGGAGACTCTGTCAAACACCTGACTTGAGCCAAGGTGTTCAATACTTCCCCAGCTGCAATCAGTTTGGTCAGGAACTATTTGTTTTCATCACTTGATTGAATGTCTGCCCTCAACCTTTGTATTCTCTGCCATTGTAATGGTTTCAGGCAGATTTTGGGAGAAACCCTCCCACGGGGCCCCCCTCCCCTCCTCCAACCGGTTTGGGAAAAAAGATTTCCTCAGAGAGAAGTGGAAAAAACCTGTTTATTAAACAGGCAAAGCACTCCCAGCACAATACCCGATGACAAGAGCTTCGTGCCGCTTACGGAGGATAACAAACTTAAAGAAAGTCTCCTCGAGGGTCGTCACTGTGCTCCACCGCTCCGTCTCTGCTGACGCTGGGAGAAAAGGAGATGTGCAGGGCTGGTCTTGGTGGGGTGGATCCCCTGTGGAGGCCCCCGGTGCTTCCCCAGGTCCTTAGTCCAGAGAGGTTGGAACAGTTCCGAGGAGAGGGCAAAAAAAGCAAAAAGGAAGGAAAAAAGGACAAAAAAAGAAAAAGAAAAAGAAAAAAAAAGGCAAAAAGCTTCAGCTATTCTACAGCGTCTAACTACGCTAGCACTAAACTAACTAACTGCCGGGGAAAAAACAACAGAGCTTCTTTCGTCTTGCCGTGTTCCAGCTCCCCCGCTTCAAGGTCACTCCGATGAGCAGAGTTTTCCTGGGGAAAAACAAACCGCGCTTGCCCTCCCCCCTGCACCCAACAGATGATTGGGCATAAAGGGATTGATGCCAAGACATCCTAGAAATCTCCCGAACTGCTTGCACGCTTGCACCCAGGCCTTTTCTCTTTCCAACAGATATTGGGATGGTGTAAATCTCCTACGAATTTCAGGATCAGTGGTCATGAATATCTTTCCAAGTTTCTAAGGAAGGCTTTATTTCTTGCTTCTTTCAGATACAATAGTGTAGTGGTTTCACGTTTATTAAATTCTGGCCTTAGTACTTACTTTTTTTGTGGGAGAGAGACTAGGAGAAAAACAAAGGTTTAACTTTAAAAATGAATAAATATTTTTATTAACACATGCTAAAAAATGGAAGAGAAAGTTGGGAAAAAAACCTAAAACAAAGCAGAATGAAACTTCAAAAACGCTCTTTCCTCCCCTTTCAAATGGTTAGCTTTCTTATAAAACAACATAAAGAGACAAAACTTGTAATTTTCAGTTAGTTTCACTATTTGATAATAGTCTTTTATTAATTCTTTAGGAGAAGAGTTTCTTTTAGATTTATGGATTCCATTGACAACCTAGAACAGTTCTCTTGTGGGTTTTTTAACTGTCACAAAAACCAGCCGCCTGGGGAAGCCTGCTTTTGTGACCCCTCCCATTAGCAGGTCCCCAAGCTTCTTATGGGTCATGGGTCTTAGACTTTTGCATATTGAGGTGTCACCTTTTAAAGATGAATAACTCCAAAGCAAAGGATTCTTCACTTCAAGACACAGAGATATCTTCTCACTTCTTCACTAGCGCAGGGGCTTCTCATCTGTATCTCTGTTCAAGCATCTTATAGGATTAATATTACTTAGTCCATCACAAACACCTTTGCTCAAATCTACACATGAATTTAAACAATCATCTCCCCAAATGCATATCTTTCCCATGATTCAAAGGAATGAACTAAATATAGAGTTCATTTTCATGGCTCAAATGACAATGGAACAACTAACTTTTTAACTCTCTGTCTTAATAGTCTTTTTACTCTCGCTCTACTGACTTCATGCTGTTTCTTCTTTATATTCACTTTGTCTCCTTTTTTCTCTCAGAGAAGGGCCAAGCTCTGGAAGTTTCCTGTTGCCAGGAAAGGGTTAAATCTGCCCAAAGTCTCTTCTCTCCCGTGGTAGCTCGTGGCATTAGATGTTCAAGGCCGTGCTGGTGAGGGAGGAAGAACTCACAGAAACATCAGAGATCAGAGCACTCGGGCAGTCCGGAATCACAAAAAACCAGGTAGGATCATAAATGCCTTCTCAGCCCACCCCTTGGTGTAAATTGGGGCGGCCTCAGCCTAAACAATGCCCATAGCTCTTATCAGGGGCCCGGCAGAGATCTCTCCCTGCTCCAGGGAAGTTTGGAGAAAGTAGCTGTTGTAAAGCAACAACCTCTCCTTATCCCCCCTCCCACTTCACCCGGGAGCCAATGGAATCCGGCCAGGCCTCAGCCCAGCTCCTCCCAAAAAGGGGGGAGCAGCAGGCCCAGCTCGATGTTACCTGTCTCTCTCTGGCCAAAGGAAAAAGGAAAAGGCCCACCTACAGGAAATCAAGGGGTTTTATATGGTACTTCCCAAAGTCATAGTCGACAATTTTCAGTGGTTAAAACAGATATAAAATATTCTATCTAACCCTCTGATAGGTCCCTGTCCTTTCTAAAGCAATTCCCAGGTCCTGACCTGGAAAATCATTCTACATTCTTCTATAACTAAAAAACCAAACTGTACTAACCCATCACACATGGTCAATAGTATATATTCCTAGATATTTCCAAAGAAGTCTGTCATGATGTTAATTCAAAATACAAACAAATACAAAAATGATTTTAGAAATTTTCAAGAATACTGAATAATCTCAATAAGTTTCTTTACCTGAATTTTGCCAAACATTCAGATAGAACAGAAGCTTTTCAAATAATTCAGTAAACAAAATTTTGACCGGTCCAAATCTGCACTAATGTAGATTTTCTGAACACATTACATGGGGTGGTGGTTGTTTTCATTGATTGTATGAAATATTTAATATAAAATATTGGTTATGAGATTTTCTTTCTGTCCTTGATCAAAAGATGCTATTGATGCTGTCATTTCAACTCTTTATGTGTTGGTTCCAAATGTCTGGTACTATTGATATCAATACAACACAACAAAGAAAAAATCAAGGTAGACTGAAAATAATTAGTCTGAGCCACAAGAATGGTATTTCAGACCAGGATTTCATGGGTAGATTTTATGTGAGTAAAACTCTGCATGAAAATTATGGCTATTTGGACATAGGCTAAGAATTAGCAACTTGTTCCATCCATGACAAATTCCTACCCCACAAAGTTTTACACAGGGCTCAAACCACTGGAAAAGAATGAAAATAGATTTCTTTCCCTATATTGAAAGATGGCAATCAAGAAATGAAAAAAGAACAGAAAGCACAGAGGAACTTATAAGGAATCAAAACTGACTTATATGCTTTTTATGAACAGTGTAATTTAGAGATTCACAATGGTCCTATTGCTTGAAGTCGGATAATTTTGCACAATAATTTTATATTATTGCTTAAGAACTTATAGATTTCATGCTGTGACACAAATACTAATAATATCTGCATTTAAAATCATAACAAGCCTAAAGTGATGCTTTGAATTTCATTTCCCAGAGTAAACTGTATTTCAGTCACACTTTTAGCTAAATTTTTATTGATTTCCTTTTGCTCAGGTGGATAAAATATTTCCTGACTTCAACTGAGAACAGTAATGGTAAAAAATGCCAAAATGTTTCCATTGTTGTTAAAAGCAAACACTTTGGTTTTCAGATTAATAGCTAAAACTTAGCTTTTATGTCTGTATTTAGTAATTGAAATAGAATTTTTTTTTCTTGCACATCAAAATAAGTTTTTAAAAATTCAAAGACAAACAGCTTTTACTTGGATGAAGTTAGCCTTCACATTTGATCTCTTTGCTTTCACAAAGTTCATGACATTATTAAAAAGTTATTCAGTATTCTTTTGCACATGCATGTATATTTCACAAAGCCAAAGGAAAGAGACAAAGGGAAATTTTTAAAGTATCAATAATAAATAATTTAAAAAACCAATTTAATTTATGACATAAGTAGTATTTTTCAAAAGTAAACTAAGATTATTAAATGTCAGACATCAACTCTGTATGATTTACCTAATTTCTGAATTTCCATTAAAAATCTGAAAGGTCAAAATCACTTTTTTTTTTTAAAGAAATGGCAAACTGCATACATTTGAGCATTCTCAAATACGAAAATAATCTGAGTTGAAATAACAGCAATATTTTCTATACAAGCACAGCAAATTTTGGGAGTTTCAGCGAAATTAATCTCTACTATCTTCATTAATAGACTATTGCAACTATCCAGACGTGCTTTTTTAATTTAAATGATTGTGTTAATCTAAGTGACCCTAGAAAGTAATGAAATGAGATGTTCAGTGGTTTTTCAAGTACTGGTACTTGCAGAAAATTTTAATGTTTTGACCACAAAGAATCTCTTTATACTAAGGCTAAAAGGATTAAATATATTAGAATAAGATGCCTCCTGTTGGCAGAAAGCGCCTTTAGGATTTGAGCTATGCTTGTCACAAAATCTGTGCATTTGCCAGATTGTTTCATGCCAGAAAATTTCTGCTTCCTCATGAAAGTAGACATAACAAGTCCAAAACATAACACCCAGAGAAAGTGGTCAGCAAAAAATGAAATCAAAAATCTGAATATTGGCTGCTCAGAAATTAATGGAGTACATTTAAAGCAGTACTGGCTCTGATTTTAACGAGACTCAGGATTTACACGTGGAGCTTTTTTTTTCACAGTGAAACCTTTTCTTGGCCTTTCCTCAAGCTTTATTACCTAGAAGTACTGGACCTGGATTCATATTGTTACTGATTTTTTGTCTATAAAATGAAAGCACTATTATTCCTTTGAAGGGATGTAGCCAACATAAATGAAATAATATTTTTTTTATTATTAGTCTATGTTGATAAAATTTGCAGCAATTAATAAACAAGGTATATTTTGTAATTTCATTACTTTTCATGAAAGAGTACAGTTTGTCTTCTTTTTCTTTTCCACCTAAGCCTACTAGTTGTTGCCACTTTAGTGAAATGTAGCCCTCATTAACAATTGAGAAAAACTGTTTCCTTATGGGTTCAATTTGAATGTTTTTTCCACATTCTTCCTTTGCCTAGAAGAGAACAAATGGCCTGGTGGGAAGCCTTTTTGCATTTTTTGGGGAAAAAAAAAAAAAAAAAATTAAAAAAAAAAAAAAAAAAGTAAAAAAAAAAAAAAGTGAGAAAAATAAATAATGAGAAAAGCTCTCTATTTTTCAACAAATAGGAATCTGAAAAAATCAGAAAACTGCTATTATTTATTAGCATCTCTTCAATTCCTTATTTACTATCTTAGGCAATGATTGCAAAATCCAATTAGGCATCACATATGTGAGTCATATGTCCTTATATACCACCATCAGTGCCAAGACAACCAATAAAATGTCTGCTTTTTATGTCTTTGTGTTTATGTATTAAGCAAAGATTAGAAAAAATATTCTATTTACTGTTTTAGTTTTGAACTTTTAAGTTTTTACTGAAGGCTTCCCATCTCAGGGCAGACCAAACTTGTTTAAAATATGAATGTTATTTTTTGTTTCAATATAAGATTATGATCAAATACAAGTATTTTCAGTTACATCAGTTTTGTTCTCATTTTCAGGTTATGTAGAAAGTTATTAAGTTCCATAAGACATTAGGAAGTAGAGTGCAAGCATTTGAAAGCTGTTTTATTTTTATATAAATACTTTCTTCACATACTTTTAACCTTTTTTTACTCTACTGAAATTTTAATCATGGTACATTTCTGCAAAATTTATGTCAAGCCACATTCAATACTGTCAAAATGATCTTTAAACTGGGGGGGAAAAAACAAAACAAAACAACAACAACAACAAAAAAAACCCACAAACCACACAACCCAAACCCAGGTGTGATCACTGCAATTTATATTGGAAGCAATTTTCAAAGAATCTGCCCTTTTCACCCTAAGGAATATTAAAGGATATTGTCTTCCAAGGGTTCCAAAGGTTATACCCAATACCAATAATTTAATATAAGGTGGGGAAAATTATATCTCCATCCCTTTGTCTATTAATTGCTATTTCCTTGATTCTGGTATTACCTAAAATTTTGTAATAAATTAACAGCTGTATTTTGCCTCAAATAGCAAATCACCATAATTTCCTTTCTACAAATTCATTACTCAGACAGGCATGACAACACACTTTGTTTTCTTGTAGGACAGGTCACCTCATGGCAGCCTTCAGAGCTGTACCTGGACACAATTCCAAACTCCAGTTTATGCCCTGGATTCAGCAAAACAATCTTAAAGATTAATGATCATAGAATATAAAAAATATTTGCATGTGTTTTCTGCTACATTCATGCTTCACAATTCTGCTGGATCAGCTATAGAAAAATGCCAATTACTCATTTGCATCTACTTTCTTTGCAAAATATGAATGTTTGCTTGGAAAATACTAGGATTGTAGTGTAAACAAAAAACAAGTAACCACCATATATATTAGCTAATTTACTTATAACTTTTTAATATTTTGGGCAGTCTTTTTGGCAAGGTCAGCTTCTTTTTTTCTTGTGCAGATACTGTTATATCTGTCATAATTCTGATAGGCACTATAGGCAGTACAAAATGAGCCTTAAAATCTTGGAGTCTGGTTGCCATTATTATTATCATCACTACTCCTACTACTACTCCTACTGATACTACTACTTCTTTTAGCCTAGAAGGCTTATTGTATCTATGCAATTAAGAGTTTTCACAGTGAATTATAGTACTACTTGGACTTTTCTATTCTTCTATATGTAAAAATTCTATGCTATTAAGTATATTTAAGTAAAGTTGTTGTCTGGTCCTATATGATGTTAGGGACCTTGAAGTCTGCAACTTAAGAGACACATACTAAACACACAGAAAACTGCACAGGGAAAGGGACTAGAAATTCTAGCATCCAGAGCCTGACTCCAAGAAACACAGATTTAAGACCTCTATAGATCTTGGGAACTTAGTCATTATATAGACATGGTGAACTTCATGTCTGGGCAGAGTGAGGATTAGAAAACCCTCTCTGAGCTCTCAGCTGCAGCCTGTCCCATTTTTTCCAATTGTTTAGACACTCTGCTGGGTATCATTCTCATCACGTCATGTGAACTGTCACCCACAGCTGCTGTGCAGAGAAGTCTTTTGGAAGGCCAGCAGGAAGTTCAGAGAACTTGGGGCCATGCTCAGTAAAAAGTAGGTGAGCCAGCTCCTTACGTTAAATATCTTCAAGCATTTGCTAAAATGAGAGGAAAAGCCTTATTAAGAGAAAATTAACCCTGGCTTGCCAGGGTTATATGAATTGGCTTCCTTGTAATTGGACCTGCAAGGTGTTAGGTTTCCCCTGGTTCATATACAGAGTTAATTTGAGATAGGTCGCTCCTTCACAGTACACCCTTTCCACATCGCACTAGCAGACCCAACAGATGGAGTCTTTCAGAAATTTTCAAATCTCTCCCAGAAATTGCTGCATAATGTCTCATTTCAATGTGTAACCCAGAACTCGTCAGCTGAGGCAAATGTTTTCTGTATGGTAGAGGTAGTTCAAACCACAAAAAAAAAGAGAAAAATTATGCCCTTGGCTTTCAATGTCTTGAAAGAAGGAAAGTTAAAAAAAAAAAAAAAAAAAAAAAGTTTTACAATGATTCTTACCCAAAGGAAATACAAGTACTCCAAGAAAAACAAACAAACAAAAATAAAACCAAAACAAAACAGAAAAACACAACAACAACCCCCACCAAAAATACCACCACCAAAAAACCCCCAACCAAACCAAATCAAAAAAGCCCAAACCAAAATAAAACATGAAAAAAAAGAAAGAAAAAAAAAAAAAAAAAAAAAAAACCACACAAAAAAACCAAACACCAACACAACCCCCCCCCCCCCCAAACAAACAAACAAACAAAAAAAACAAAAAACACCCAACAACCAAGACAGAGAATAAAATGAGGAACAAAACCCTTGGACATGTAAACAGGTAAAATTTTCATCAGTAAAATCACCAAAGTTAATGATGTGCCTACAAGTTCTTTGAGATCTTTTTTCATGCTCTAAAACCTTAAGGGAATGAAAAGCCTCTGGGTGTCAACACTGTAACACTTACTAGAGAAAAGAGATCTGCAAATTTAACAATGTGAAAATGTTCCTCAGTCAAGTTAAACAACATGTACACTGGAAAAAAAACCATGTGTGCTTTAGTTCATTGACTTTGATGGAATCCTTATCAGAGCTGAATCCACTGGACATTTCTAGAGTAGAATATTACTATGTGAGAAATAAATTCCTTAAATTTTGCTTTAGTTATTTTTTGTAAATTATTTATATATTCAAGTACTTTAATTTTAATATTCATTTATTCTCAAGTTATTTTGGCTAGATGAAGTACAAAGATCCTTTTTTTTTTTTACATTTTTCACTTAACATTCATTTCTTCAATAAACCCTAATTGATCATAATGAAAACTTTCCTTGGAAAGACAGCAATGTTTCAGTTTTCCAGGTGAAAAACACTTATCTTTTTAAAATATAAACTTCTTGTCTTTCAATACTATTTTTTTTTTTTTTTAATTACTCCAAGACACATGTTGAACAAATCTGGGCTAAATATCTTTTCAACTTATCTTCTAGTACAAGAAAAATGTTTTTGACTTTCAAACCTGTTTTGAACTGGGAAAGCTTCTCTTGATCTGAACTATTTTTACTTTGCATAAAAATCCTAGAGGGATAGAATGGTTTTGTTTGGAGGGGACCTTAAAGATTATGTAGTCCCAGTCCCCTGCCATGGGCAGGGACATCTTCCACTAGATCAGGTTGCTCAGGGCCCCATCCAGCCTGGCCTTGAACACACACAGGGATGAAGCACCCCCATCTTTTAGCAACTTGTTCCAGTGCCTCACAATCCTCACAGCAAAGAATTTCTTCCTGAAATCAAATATAAACCTCAAAGATACTCTATCAAACTGAACTGATGGGTGCTGGTGTGTGGTACTGAGAGCCTTTTCTTTCTTTAAATATTTGATTTCCCATGATATTAACAGCACAAGGAGAATATTTACATTTGCTGCTTGCAGCTTCTTAATTATGACACTATTTTTTTTCAGCAGCTGTATTTATGGTTGGCTTTCCTGTATTTTCATAGTTGCTTGGTTTTATATTGATCTATAAGAAATACTATATCAAAACTTTCAATTTTATTGAGATTTAGAATAATTGTGAAGTTTATTGCTGATGGGAAGATTTCTGAGACATTTTGAAATTTTGTTTTTATTGTGAGTTTGTTTCCACAGTTCTCATAAATTCACACAGTGGAAAACTAAGCAGCATGATATGGGAACTGCTTGATTCTGATATATTCTACCCTGAAATTCAATAAAAAAGCTTTGCTACTGAATTAACTGAGGACTCAAGCTCCTATTTGCTTAAGTGCATGTTATATTTTTAATTATTTATTCAAGTGGCCCTTGAAAAACCTATTGTTACACATTTTATTTGCTCTTTAATTTGCTTAGGAACCTGGAACCTGCTTCATAACATATTTTTTAATATTTGAAAGTGCTGGGAAAAAAAGGCAATTCAATAGTTAGTTGATGTAAGCTGAGGGAAATTTCATCTGATAAATTTTTGTCATGCATGTATATGTAAACCAAATCCTTTTCCAGATGCTAAATTATAACAAAGGGAACAGCTGGGACTGATTTCTGATTCCGCAAGAGCTGTAAACAAAAACTTTGCATGAGAGAGGAGAGCTGGAGAGACATCAAGACAGCTTCATAAAGCGAAAACCTTTTAATTATAACTGCAAACAAGGGTGAGAAAACATTGGGTAAGAGGGGCTGCCATGGGTTCTGTTGGACGAGAAAATTAAACCAGAAGGTACAGAGGTAACATAGGTTTCTCTTATCAAATCCAAAGCTGGTTTTACCACAGTTCCGAGAGGAAATGGTCTCCGGCCCTGCTGTAACTATGCAGGCTTTTTTGAGTCCTTGAAAATCTCAGCTTGTAGACCAGTGGCTGTAAACAATAGGGTGCAAGTAGGTAGTAATGGAAATGATTAACCTCTAAATGTCCTAGCTATGGAAGTTAGGTCATTCTGAGTAAGGCAATGGAGAATAGTGTCCCACATCAACCGACAGGAGCAATTGCATATTATGGAACCGCAGATTTGCTTCAAGTACCTCAGGTGTCATACTTTGTGTAGCTGTTCCATTGCCATGTCCCTGCTTACCTTTCACTGTGCTAGACTAACCTAGTCAAGCTCTCTAATTTTCCCTCAAAGATAGGGTCACACTTTGTCTTACAGCTTTTTCTGTACCGGTCCTCATTCAAATTGTTGTTTAGATGGTTAGAAGTGTCCACTGCCCTCCAGGCATGTGTTCACCAGCTATACAACTTCCCTGCATCTGCTCCTAATTCCTTGCTTTATGTAGTCCAGGCATACCTTTACTGGTTTACTTTCAAATTTGAGGGGAATCTGAGGGCCCAATAGCAAGTGGAAGTCTTGTACATTCTGCTTCTGCATGGAAGGTGGCAGAACTGGCTACTCATGACGGAAGTGTAACGCTTCATTTCAACACACTAGACGTGTGGTTGAAATTAATACTACAGGCATCACAAATGCAGTGAATCATGTGCCATCTAAAAGCTTAACTCAGCAGCATGTTTAGCTCTAGCCCGAGTTGTACAACACTCAGGCACATGATATTCAGTTAGTTACTAGAATCTTCCATTTAATTTATTTGCCTGATTCATTCATTCTGCAGGGGAAAAAAAAAAAAAAAAAAAAATCTGCATTTAATAAGCCTCATCACCCCTGTATTGCAGGAAACTGGACAAAGGATGGAGAAATCCACTTTTCCTGCATAAACCATAAACACATTTGGAATCAGGTCTTCAAGCAATTGTATTTCAGGCACTGAGCTGAATCTTAAAGGATGAGACTATAATGCCTGGGGACAGCCATAGTGGAAAGCAACATGAAACAGCTGCTGCTTGCAGGTGTGCAGCAGGAAAAAGCTGTGGATGCTGTGTACAATATGACACTAGCAAAAGAGTGAAAAATCTAGGCTATCAGGATACACTTATTGATTGGGGCTGCTGTACCAACTAGAAACTATTTCTTCATGAGTGCGAAAAAATACTGTACAAAATCCCCAACATGTACTCCAACATATATAGAGTGTTTTACCATATTTCTGACTATGCAAGCTTTAATATGCAGTGCCCTAGCAATGGGTATATAACAAGGACTCAATTCCATTTTCCTAATTTATTTGTTTGATTGGGTATGAAGAATTAGCAGTGACACAGAACCAGAATTTACTAATTTGAACTCAAAGTCAATATGACATCTGAAGATATTTAATTCCCTTAGTTACTGAGATGGAAAAAATCCAAGCTATATGCTTATATAAAACTGGAAACATTGAAGACACCTCAGTACTTAATGCAAGGAATATTATTATAAGCATCAAAGAAAGGAATTTTATAGTTGAATTTCAAATCTGGATATATGGTAACAGTCTTTGCTTTCTACATCAGTTATCTAAGATGATTTTTCTTAGCATAATCTCAGATCCCTCAATGGGTTATTCTTTTCCAATCTGTATATTAATCACACACACTTCTTGTGACAGATCTGTCTCTTAATGCAGATGAACAATCAGAGTAACCTTCTGCTCTGGCTACTCTGGTTTTCACAATATAAAAACACAAATAATTATTTCAGTTTGCTAGAGAGGTATTTCTTCAGAACTATGATGCTTTATATGATCACAGAATGATCATAGGAACTAGAACATCAGCCTGCTCTTTGGCATGTAGACCTGTATGAAATCTATTTTTTGCTTCTTTCCCGTATATTTGAATTGTAATTGAAACTGTCTGTTCTTCTGGAAAACCTTCTGTCTTCCAGGATCTTATGTGTAAGCTGTGGGACTTGTTTCAGTTCCACCCAATTTCACATATTGCTTAAATTAGGAACCTGAGTGTTACCTGAGACACCTTTTCTGTCAGATGAAGGTGCAGGAACTTACAAAAGGTAATTCACCCCACTATAGAACTGAATCACCTCCTGGAAGTATTGACAGCCTAGGGCAGTAATGCATCTAACTTATGCTGCTTAGTTAGATGACTCAAGGAAATGGATTGGATGGACGCAGCAATGTGCAACAGGGACATAAACTTTTGTGAGATGGGTCATGAAGAAAACAAACCTTGGAAAGAGAGAGAAAAATTTTAAAAAAAACCTGAAACATCATAGTGCAGTGAGTTATGAATTAAATATGCATGAATTATGGCACCTGGAAAGTAGTCCATGTATGCACAAACTCTTAAAAACAGTACTTGGAAACATTATACCTGTATGCTTACACTCATGCACTTTCTTTCATGAGACAAAGGTTGGCTTAGTGGATGCCTTCAAAATTGTTTGGAGGAAAGAGAAGTGGATCAGAAGGGGGAAAGGTAGCAGGAGGATACACTGTTTGTCCAACATCACATTACATATCTAAATGCAAAAAGGAAAATTCTAAAGCAGTTGAAGGGGAAAAATGTATCTTTAGTCACTAAAGACAAGAGAAAATTACTGGAGTGAGGAGTTGAAACTAGATCCTCTCCTGTAAAGGTAAATTGCTACTTTTTAAAAGATGTTACAGCAGATAGAATATCTTATGTAGCACAGAGAAAAATATTTATTTGATAGTCCTTTGAAATTTCTGGTATATCCAGTTGAGAACCTACACAGTATGCTGCCATTGTTTAGGGATAGTGTTTGTAGCTCCCAGTGAGACTCTGCTGTGGCAGGATGGGAAGGAGAGCTGAGGCTCAAAAGGTAAAGATCATGGGTTAAGGTAGAAACAATTCATTGTGAACAGCAATGAGCTAAGGAAAAATAACAGTAACAGCAATAATGCTAATGATAGAGGGTGCAAGAAAGAGGTGAAGGTTCTCACACAGAAACAACAATACCTGGCTGCTTCCTCCACTGTGCTGCAACAACCCAGGAAGGATCCCTTCTCCTCGTAAGGCTCCCTTCCCCCGACCCCTGGAAATGACATGAGATGCTACAGAATAACCTCTGGGTCCTGGTCATACCCCCTCCCAACTACTGCAAAAATTAACCCTGTCCTGGCTGGAACTAGGACATGTGCAAACAGTAGTCATAATTTGCTCACAGTCGCACAAAAGGTGTAGAATAATTCTATACAAACCCTCTCAACAATGAAGATTTACATCTTCCAAACTGGATAGATAAAAAGCGTATGCACACAACACACGCCTTTACTCTTTGAAATGTAGTTGTGCCAGTATTTATAGCTGTGAACAAGGATAAAATCTTAGAACATCAGTTGAACTCCAGCCAGATTCCCACCCAGAGAGCTCCAAGGAATTAGAGAAGAATTGTCTATTCCTGTGGATTGCCAGAATTCTCAGTTACACCAGCTAAAGGGAAGAAAAACAACCCAAAAAGAAGTACTAACCAATTTCTTGCTAACAGGATTTTGGTAGATTATTCTGGGGACTGGTATTCCAAAACCTGCAGTCTTTGAGAACTATTCTGAAACTGCTGGGTCCTGCTGAGGAGAAGTTACTTGATTTAAAAGACCCCTGCTTCAATCCAGGATAACAGTTTGTATGTGCTTGTGACACCTTTCACTTCTTTATGTCTACATCCTTCCAGGAGGGAGTCTGGTGTTGTTAGTTACCTTTTCTACCTGCAGCCAAATGCCTTTATTTACAAGCCTCAGAAGGATTCTCTGTTTCTTTTGTTCCTACCCTCAACTCTTGGCCTCCCCTTGGCTGTCAGCAAGTTTTGGCCCAAAAGTTCATACCACTCTTTTCATGTTTTCTCTTGTTCTCTTTCAATTTGCTACTTTCCCCATTCCGAAAAAATCTGTCATCACTTTTATCCTTCCCTTGTGGACTACTTTTCCAACTTCATTTGTTTCCACAGCAGCAGCAATAACAAAATGAAAATAATGATTTGTAAAAATTCACAGAATGCTTTCAAATTAATGGCAAAATTCAGACAAATAGGTTACTTTTGCCTGGTTTTGATAAATGCATCCCAGATTTTTCCTCAGACATGAAGAAGCATGTGATTTGCTCTACTTGCCCAGGCTGACTGGTAGAATTAATTTTAAAAAGCTGTAGGAAGTAAGTAGTCTAAGAATAAAATAGAGATTTAAAAAGTTGTGTTTCTGTGCTGACCTTTACTTCAATGTAGAAATCACAGTAATGAAAAGATAAATGCTTGTGAAAATGGGGTAGAGTTAGTGAAATTAATCACATTTCTCCTACAGACATAGGAACCCAAAGAATCAGTGAAATTTTTTACATTATTTGTAGATTTTAGCTAGGACTTTACAAAATATGTAAGAAAGTACTTATATCCTCCACTTGATGTTTGTTTAAGCACATCATTTAGGTATAATTCTGCATGTGTAAAGTTTGGACTACAGATTTGCCTTTTAATTTCCTCCAAAATTTCCTTTACAGTTGTAGGGAGGAGAATAAACTAGGAGGCAATTCACATGGTCAGTTTCCCACTTGACTGTTATGGATACCCTTGCCCTGAGTGTCTGTTTCAAAGCATTTCTGTCATTTCAGCTGGCACTCCTAAACAGTTCACGTTTGAGAAGAAAAGAGCCTGGAGGACTACCAGCCTAAAAGTCATTGTAACCTAAATGGCTTGGCCTAGGTAGTATTTCCAATCAAATCTAAAATATGTGTCTATCAGTTCTGAGATTTAACTGTATCTTAACCAGGTTCTTACTGCACAAAAACAATCTTTGAAACCCTTATCATGCCCCATTTCTATGGAATGACATCCACTATATGGGTTTGCAGTTTTTTAGTGATGCAGGTACACTGTTGGTGGGAGTGACAAGTAGTAATGACAGTTTAAATAATCAGTTAAAAAAAAAAAAAATTATCTAATAGTAGTGAGGTAATAATCAGGAAGTATTTAGCCTGATGGAATATCAAAATTGAAGTCTTGTGAAGAAAGGTGAGTAAAAACTACAAACCCCAGAGAAAATTAGGATGGCTATGCATCAGAGTGATCAGTGCTTGCAAAAACACAGTTATGGATCATTGTCTTGTAAAATTTGATTTGTGTGATCATATAGAAATATCTTTCAAATTCAATTTATTAATATTCATTATTTTTGAAGTATTTATACACTATTTTTTTCAAAAGAGTAGCAAAACCTCTCATTTCTTAAACAATACTTTTAAAAAGGATAATATAAAGCAATAAAAAAATGAGCACAACCATTAAAATAACATCACTGAGAAACACGAAAATGTATGTTCTCTGGGAATAATCTTCCTAATTTTTATTTCATATAAAATCTTCCAGTGATAACTGATAAATGTTAATTCTTGTGAGAAATACAGGCAGTACATCTAACTCCCCATGCCTGTAAAAAAAAAGCTTGTCAAGGTGACTTAATATAACAATATAGAAGACACACATTAGGAGAGTTAACACCATTCTCAAAATACCTTTGAGGTGCTCTGTTTGTATTCATTACAATGGACAACACAGCACAGCTCAGGTGGGTTGATAAGCACATAGAATATCACTGCTTTTATACTAAACAAGTTACAACAGAAACCTGTATTTGTAAAAATTACCTAATCGTCAACCAATTTAGATAATACCATTACTTTATTGTTCACTACAAATATCTGAGACTTTGCCAAATGTGAAAGTGTCATACCAAAGATTGTATCAAAAGTTTCATAATTCTTTCAAACTGCCACTTTATCACTTAAATGTCATAAATTAAACCTGTCACCCAGACTATCTGCTAAACTGGCACATTTTACTGTATTTCTCATTAAATCCTTAAATCACGAGTATCCAGGAGATAGCAGACCTTAAAACTGTCTTTAGTTGAAAAGGCTGTTAAATAGAAGACAGACTGTTGTGTTCTATGCCAAGTACATCATAGTTTATTAATACACATCATTGGTAGGACTAGAAAAGGTCAGTACCAAAATAATTATATTTTCAGTATCTATTTGGTACACACATTGCTGTTTGACAGTGATAGTTTTTTGTGGGTAATTAGTTGTGTAACCAAATGTTACTGTGGAATTTTTTTACAGGTATAGCAAACATTCCTGAGGTAATATGACTTTACTGAAAGGTGTTGATATAATACACATGGTTCAGCACTAGAATTAGTTGTCAGATTGTGTTCACTTTGGAGACTGGTGCTGAAAGAGGAGAGAGTTACACCTATCGTTTAGGCATTGCACCATATAGGGTCACTGACTGATTGAAGACTTGGGAACATAAAGATTACAGGAATCAGATTCACAGGAGCCTTCACTGTGGTCAGGCAGCTACTTAAACCAGAGTGTCAGAAGAGCTAATGAAAACTTCTCCTGCCTTTTAATGGGCCTTCAGTCAGATTGATAAATTAGGTGAAACCTGGTGTCACCCCATGTGCCACCTAATTCAATGAGTATTGTTGTCACATACAGAGGGATCAACAGGGCTAGCCTCTCTGTCTGAGCTGCAGAGGATACATAGATTTGGAGAAAATCAAGGGTTTTAATGGGGATGTTCCATTTCTCAGGATGCTTCACTTAAACCCTGGTTTATCAGCTACTTACATAGCATGTTGTTCTCCAAAAAGGCTGTTTTGAAAATACTTCCTAGCTTAGCTTTAGGGGATTACTGGTTTTCAAGATGTCTTTGCACGTAAGTTACTCATAATTGTACACAGCTACTGGAAATTTCACTTCCAGGGAGATCACCTCGAGTTAGCAGCAGAAACCACATTACTTACTCTGGAGGGTGGATGTGCTGTCCCTCCTATAAATGAGTAAAACTTTCTGGTGATATGAACATTGAACATTGAACAAAGGCATTCGTTAGTGAATCACAAACAGGCGTGCCTTCTTTTTGTGGTGAATCCTACCAGGAGCAAGTTCCTGGGAACAGAAGCTGGTGAACCCAGGCAGTGCAGTGCCAAACCAACGAGTCAAGTCATCCATAAGTTAGATAGATATAATCCTATGGTGCTGTTATTCAGTTAATAATGCATTGTCCTATTTCATTACTGTCAGACTTATTTGACATTGCTGTCTTTAGACAAGGTCCCCAGATTTATTTTGCAGGGAGCTCATTAAAATGTGTCTGCATGCCTGATATAGATTCATCCAGTATAATTTTATGTATCCAATTCCTCACCTTATATATTATTTAAATACATGACTTATTTTACAGCCCTTTTGAAAACTCCACCCTACTAGCAAAAAAGAGGACCATACTCCAACTTCTTTTAAAATTAAGGAAATGAGCAGGGACAAAGAGCCATTTTAATTCTGTAGGATTTAAAGTGTTAAAAACCATAAAACTACAAGGAAAACATTACATAGCTATTTAATTTCTGTTTTCTGGCAGATACCCACAAAAAATATGGACAGTAATGTAATTAGAAACAAGGTTTAATTATTAAGTCCATCTTATAGCCACAGAAAATGCTAACCATTAACTGCAAGCTGAGAAGATGGAATGGTAGAAGTTAGTGAAGCTGCAGGTTTATGTTTTCTCCTTTAAAATCAGACCACATACCTTTACACAAGTCTGCATTAAAATGAGTGCAAGTAAAAAACGTAGCCAAAATCACAAGGTTCCACAATTTTTAAATGTCTGTGGACATATCTAATACAGTTATCTTTGCTTAACCATAATATAAAAAAAATCAACTATACTAATCAAAAGTAACTTAGAACAAAGGGTTATAAACTGTCGTATTTTGGAACTATAGAAGACTGAGATACTTCTGCTCAATTTAATATTTTTTAAGAATAACTGCAAAGTTCGAATCCAGAGTTTGTCTGAAACCAGGATGTTTCAGAATAACAGGTAGTTCACATATAATGCTTCAGTTCAGTGCCTTTCCTAATTATAACTCAATAAATAAAACCAATTAGCATGCCACAGTAGCTTTAATCAGTGATTCTAGATAAATATGTATATGTGCCCCAGTTGAAACCCAGTTTAAAAAGAAAGATTAATACATGAACAAGAGAATGTGAACTAGATTTTTAAATTTGGGTTGTTTGTTTCTTTTTCCAGTGTTCTATCAGTAGAATTTTTTTTTTTTTTGTCTAAATTTAATGGTGTAAGAAGAGAGAAATGCTGTCTTAACTTTTATTCCATCTGTTTTCTTTTATGTCAACAACTATCCAATCTTCCTCATAAAACTTCATTTGGCAGGTAGCCTAGAAAAATAATGTTTTCAGGTTCAGACACTTAAAATTTTAGTATTTATTTTTTTCTTTAAACATTATTATTGAAGTGTATCATTGTATAAACTGGAAACTCCAGTTTTCATTATATACTATCTTGTCTGTCAGTGGAAAGTATTAACATAATACTGTCCCAGAATTCACTTATAGCTATAAGAGGAAACAAAATGATGTGTTGATAACAGATGAAGCATATAATACACAAGGCCCAAGGCTTTTACTCTCAGGAGACATTACATTTCCATGGCAATACCATGATATAATATAAATAAATGAAGAGTTACAGTCTGCTAGTCAGGCATGCTGAATTAGATTTGAGGCATATTAACTACTACTAGAGTAAGAAAATGAATATTGCTGATGGTCTGAAAGAGATAGTGAAGGCATTCTAGGATTTGGTATCATTTAAGCTACTTACTCATATATCCTGTAGTAAGATTGTACTTCTGAACAAGGTTCAAGCCTATTTGAACTTTTGCATTTATTTTTTAATTTTTATTTTGTGTTAAAGAATGTTCCCATAGAGAAACCTGTAGGGAACAAAAATAAAATGCCTTATATTTAAAATGTGAGTCCACAGAGGAAGAGTGAAAAGGCATTTTTTTCTGACTCATGGCATCAGGGGATACAGTGCAACAGAAATGGGGAAAAGCAGCTCAGAAGCAAAATAAAAACCTCTGTTATAAAGAACAGACTAAAATATTTCCCAGTAAGCCAGGTAGGGGGACTGAATTTGTGTTGAAAAAATGATGACACTTTTTACAGGGGCATGATCGAAGCAAGGAACATAGAATTTCCTGAAAAGCACTGAATTTTACAAAGTCTTGGATAAGTCTGTCCCAAAGCTGAACTGTTTTGAGAGATGTCCATCCTCAATTTCCAGTGGTCACTGTATTAAACAAAGGCTACAATAAATTAGAAAACTTCTAGACTAGACTGCTTATCTACATGGTTTGATTGATAAAGCTACATCAAATTGTTTTATTTCACACTCTTCTGAAATTGGTAGGCATTGGATGACTTCTTTACATTTAAATTGTGCTGATTAGCCAGTTTTACCTTAATAACTCTCTGTGATAGTGACCACCTTATCTTGCCATTTAATTTTAAAATTAATGAAGTAATCATTTATCCTGGTCTCTTTCTGTGTTCTGCCCAATTACTTTAGTGCTGAATGGTACTTTGCATTTTTGCTGGTCCATTAGTCCCATATCGTGCTCTTTCTGGACTTCTTTGTTCAACAGAGGGATAATTAAATAGTGTCTTTTATAATCTTTATAACCTTGGCACATAAATTTCCTCTGCAAACTAATAGATAAATGTCCCGTTAAAATTGGGACTTCTTTTTGTTTGCTTCTGATTAAGGTATCTAACTTCAAACCCTATCAAATAACAATCTACCTTAAATTATTTTGTTTATGCTACACATAGATGTTTACCCTTCAGGAAACCATCCCTCACTAAAGATGCATGGAAAAGCTGTTACTTCTTGACTCCATATTGTGGTAGACTTTGAACTGCCTACAGAAGACTATATAGGTATTTTGAAGCATTGGACTGACAGTGAATGAAGGAAATTTAACACTGACTAGGTCACCACTGAAGGCTTAAAAGTTATAAATGCAGAGCAGTCTGCTGTGGGCTTTATGAAACAGAACTGCAGTGAGCTGTTTACAAAAGATTTGCACTATTAGGAACCAGACTCTTTCTGCTTGCTTGGGCAGTCTCACAAGTTCTTTGTTTGCCCTTTATGGTCTGAATGAAAGGCAAATTTTAAAGCTTGATGGTATTTATTCAGAAAATGTTCTATACTGGGGAATGTTGCTGTTGTCTCTAGGAATGGTGAGGAGCTCTGTGAAGAAGAGTGATTTGGTGCTGAAAGAAAAAAAATATTTTAAAAAGGTTAATAACATTTTCTTATTTCTTGAAGATTTTCTCCATTTTGGTTTAATTGAAATCTTCCTTGATTCTTAAGCATACAGAGCTATTAGAGAGAAATTATGTTTATTGGGGAAGTGTTGATGCTCTGCACACATAGCAGGTTCAGAGATTAATAGGTTAAGGAGAACCCTCAATTGGTGTAGCCTACAATACATTCAGATGCTATTACAGTCACATTTTAATAAGTACAACTAATGTGACTGACATTTTCTGAATTTTCATATTTGTGTGACAATATATAACTGCACTGACAGCACCTGTAAACTGAAGGCTGGACCTTTATTAAATACTCTACTGCTGTCTCAGTAAAGATAGTTTTGTACTGATTTTTTGTTTGTTTGTTTCTGTTAGCCAATAGAAAGTAGTGTCTGCATTGAAAAAGACCTTGTATATTGAAATAAGTAAATGTGGAGTGGTTTTGATTATATATACTGTAAAGATTTAACAGAAGAAAATCAGCATACCTTTGTGTTGAACATAATGATTCAACAAATAATTTTGCATATGAATACAGAAACAAATTACCAACTGCATATTTCCTGTGGAGTCATATAAATTCACTGCCTTCAAGAAATTCATTAGTTTAAGTCCTGGTCCTCTAAAGACAAAGGAAAAAAATTATTGACCTCAACAGAAGCAGAGATTCACTGCAATCTTTTCTCTGCAGCTGGTAGTATGTTCTGAACTGTGAGTGAGACACTAAACCTTCTCCTTTACAATTGCTCTTGAGCATCTTTCTGATTGACAAGGCTCAAAATGTTTTTAACTGATAGAAGCAAAGCACAGAGATGTAAAAAGAAGATTAAAACACAGAGATGTACTATCTAGTGATGTCTCGCATAGCACAGGTCATAGAATTTCATTAAGTCATAACTGGATAAAACCTCTATCATCTGGATGGTTTATTGTATAACACTGGCAATCTATCTCATCTTTATTTAAACACTGTGTACAATGGAGAATCCATAAATGCTTGACTGTATCAATTCCTATAAGTTCTTCTAAGTGCTGCAGTGTTGTGGTTGTCTTTGAGTATAATTTGTCTTTTGAATATAATTTTGAGTATAATTTATGCTCTGCACATGCAATCTGAAAATACACAAAGCAATGTGGCCTGTTCTAAAATCACTGTACATGATAGAGAGCAATGATTATTTTATCATTTCATCAGACAGTCTACATATTTCTTTCTGTAGCTCATCATCTATATATCCTAGACTTTGTTCATTATACAAAATTATATTCACAGGAAACACCTGACAAACCAGTTAATAACTCTCAATCATTCTGGATCAAGAATGTTAAATCACAACTGGCAGACCTCCCAAGTCCATTTTTGCAATTTAAACCAATCTATTTTTTTTCCTCTACCTTTAAAGATTTTTAAGTGGAAATGAAGTCTGGGAAAAAAAAAAAAAAAAAAAAAAATGGCAAGCAGTAGGTGAATATGTTTAATTCAAAGCAAAATAAAATTAAGACGTATCTATATAACTATTGTCACCTATCGAAAAGTGTAAGGTAAATAAAAATCTGTGCTTGTGATTTACTCTTTAATCTTATAATTCAAACTGCTAAAGTAGAACCATGGAAGCCAAGAATTACCCAGAAGTTTGCTTTGGATGGGAACATTTTGAGGTCTCAGACAGCTCAAGAACTATCCAGCTGAGGCTTTGAAACCCAGGAGGAAAATTTTTCACCACCTATTTGGATAACTTGCCTCCAGGTCAGGTGGTTTTGTAAGAATTGAGTTCTTGATGTTCTAAACAATCCTTTTGACAGTCTACCTATTCTGCAGATACAGCTTCAGATTTCCTTTATTGCAGTTAATATGGTTTTTAAAAAAGAAATTTTCTGAAAGGTAGGATCTGCTTATTCTAGAAAATTGAAGAACAAAAGGAACTTAATACTAAACTACAGATATTACAGATACATTTTATAGATAATTTGATTTAACTTAAAAAATTCTTTTCTTATGTATCCAGCAACTTGGTGTTCTTTAATTTATCTAATAAAAATGATTTAAAGATGCTGATTTTCTGTACTTAAATTGAATTGTAGTTTCCATTAGTAGTCATTTGACATAGATTATGAATGAAAAATGAATAATTTGTTAAAGAAATATGTTTATTACTATATAACACAACACAATAGAAATGAATAATTGATACAACTGTATGTAAAGTTGTAAAACTTATTAAAAGTGTATATAGTATAACAGGTTTAGGAAAGTATAATACTGCTTTTGTTTTATTGTGGCAAATTTTAAGACAGTATGTCTTAACAGTTGCAAAATATCAATAATCAAATTTTGGCAAATAACTTAAGGAGTAGAAATGTAAAAGTAAGTATTCAAATGAGATTTCTTGCTCATTGATTTAGATCATGGTAAAGATCATTGAATTAAATAACTTCAGTTAGGTCTGTCTACCTTTGGACACAGACCAAATATTTAAGAATATATTAATTTGTAGAGTACTATGGTAATGTCACTTGCTGAAGAAATCAGCACTAATCCAGGCATGTTCCACAGCAGAGCAGGGGTTCATGGTGTACAGAGAGGGTTTCCCAAGTCAGGGAAATTCCAGAGGAGTGCTGAGACCTGCCAGGAGCCAGAAGCTTGCACGGGACAGGCAGATGAGGACAGGTGCAGGGCCAGAAGTAACAATGACCACCCCTACTTCCAAAAAAGAAGCACCAACACTAGGAATGTCATTACAAGAACAGGCAAATATGTTGTGGAGTCAGCCATCTGGCAGGGCAGTCTCTGTGGGAGGGCGCTGCTCTGAAGTTTGGGCAACTCACAGTCTGAATGGAGAGACTTGAAGTCCACATAATCCAGCAGCTGGACACAATTCTGTGACCATCTGCACAGCTCAAGGGTGCTCATCCTACCTGACCCACAAAGCGGAATGGTGGGCACTCCTGTGGGAGCAAAGTCTGCAGCCCCAGCTGGGGAGTTTGTGCTATCTACCCCAGCAGTGGCCAGTGCCTCCACTCAGATGGGGCTGCTGCAGGGAGAGGCCACGGTGCAGACCTCAGACTGCAGGAAGTGCACAGACCTTTCTCCTGGCAGCAGACCCACCTGCAGAAGGTGTGCCTCAGTGAAGAGCCTTCCACAACAAGTGGCTGACCTGCAGGAGTTGGTAAAAAAACTGTACAAGGCTATGAAAGAGTTAAATAGCTGGTTCTAACTCAGTCTTCAGTGGAACCACAGCCAAATATTCAAAACTCCCCCACTGGCACACATAGAAGGCAGAGGGGCCAGTAACGCAGAAGAATGGAGGCTTACAGTGGCAAGGACCGGCAGGAGGAAGAGGCTTCCCTGAAAGCCTGAGTACCATTGCAGAACATCTTCACTGCTTTGCAAAGTGAAGGGGGACGGCCTGTGCCATCAGGAGAGATTCTGGGGCTGAGTCAGGCAGCCCCATCTGCTCTCCATGTAACAGACAGCCAGCACATATAAGTAAAGACAATAAGTGACAGCAGTAGATGACTCTTCTGAGAGGTACCCGGCACTGACTTGCTGCCCTGATGCATATTCTGGAGGTGAGCTGCTTACTGGGGATTCATATCAAGGATGCCATCAAGAGACTGTCAAACCTTGCACAGCCCACTGACTGTTATCTGCTGTTGTTCTTTCTTGTGAATGTCAGAGATACAACTTGGAGCAGCCTGAGGAGTAGCAAGGATTACAGAACCCTAGGAGGGGCAGTAAGGCACACTGAAGCATAGATAGCATTTTCATCAATATTTTTGGTCAAAAAGGATGTGTTTGAAAGGGCCAGTCAAATCTGGCTAATCAACAAATATTTGGTTGCCACAGCCAGAGGTTAGAGGTCTAGCCCATACTTAGACCATGGGGCTTGCTTTGAGAAACCTGTACTGCAGGAGACTGATGGGGCCCATCTGTCAGAGGAGGGAATCTTTGGTGGTAGGGTTGATGGACTGGTGAAGAGGGTTTCAAATTAAAATTGCTGGGGAAAAGGAACCTCAATTAATCCCACTCTTACCAGTTTGATGCCAGTGTCAGAACGAGATGCTCAAAACCTGAAGAGGGCTTGCAGGCCATCAGGAGAGCACCTGAAGAGCAGCACAAAGGAATTCCAGACACTCCGCCAGTAAGACAGCTTCACTGGGGCTCCAACTCAAATGATTTTATGCAAAGGCACACAGAATTGAGAATAAACAACAGGAATTACAGATGTGCACATTCCTACAAGGCTATGCTCTTGTTGGCACCATGGACATGTGCTGGGATGGCTCCTATGGCTGAAGTGCTGGAATAGAAGAATACAAGATCTTTAGGATGGGCAGGCAGGGGCGATGAAGAGGGAGTTGTTACAATCTGGTTTAAACCCAGAAGAGCAAAGAAAATTAGGTCACTGTGTATAAAATGGCAAGAACTTTAAAGGTTCAAAATATACCCAAAACCGAGATTAAAACCAAATGAAGTTAGGTGTTGGTGCCAAAAAATTGGTATGTTTCATTTAATAGTAAAAGAGGAAATAGAGAGAAAGAGAAAAGAAAGAGAGATACAGAAAGATGTGTGCTCAGGGGGTGGGGGACAGGGAGAGGGTGACAGAGGTTATGTGGAAGCACATCACCCATCCCAGGGTCCCGATGATGTCTCGTTGCTCCCCTCCATCTGCTCTTCTTGCTGCTGTGTGTCCCCCCTCTGCCACTGCCACACTCTGTGCCATGCTAAAGAGTATGGAATTCCATGGATTAATATATGCTTTGGACAGGTGGGAATGCCCAGGTGCCTCCCTTGCAGGGGGCCAGATTGACGCTGTCCCTTGCACGCCGAGGGTCTGTCGCATCATCTCTGCTGCTCTGGTGCAGGGTCTGGGGACGCCTTTGGGGGCCCTTTGATGGGCCGTGCCACCCCTCTGCTGTGGAGAAGATTTTCCCGGGGTGAAGGACCCTCAGCTGGGCTCCTCTGCACGTCAGAGGATGGGTGCTCACTGCCTCTGAGCAGAGGTTTTCCAACCCACCCCCAGAGCCTCTCCCCCCTCACCCTTTGAGTGGGGGTCTGTGTGAGCCTGGCAGCGACAGCCCTGGGGCTGTGCTCTCCACACCGAAGGTATTGGGCTTGTGCTTTGTGAATGCCCCCACCCTCGAGCTGTTACTTTATCTTATCTTCATCAGGGAACGATGTAGGACCTTTCAGAGGCCTGTTCAGGGTGTGGTGATCTTCTCTGCAGATTTTGTAATACAGTTTTAAAAGTCCTTAATGGAAATGTTTAAGTCATAAACTATAATATTTCAGTCTCTGACAAGAGTGTCACCATCTCTTTCTGTGACAAGCTGGAGTACACAGAGTTTTGTCTGGGGATGGGTACGGAGCCAGCTGAGAGTGTATGGGTGATACATGCTCAATGTGTATCACCCATACACTCCTGCAATGTGATCATGTTAACTTCCCCTTCCAAGGGACAGAGGAGCCAACAAAAGGAAAAGTGCTATGCTGGACCGTGCTCTCCCCAACAAGGAGGGGCTGGTGGGGAACGTGAAGCTCAAGGATAGCCTTGGATACCATGAACATAAAACGGTGTGTTTCAAGATCCTTAGGGCAGTGAAGAGCCCCTAACAAACCTGATGGTGCACAAGTCCTTGGAATCTGATGAGATGCATCTACAGGTTCTGTGGGAACTGGTGGTTGGAATGGCTAAGCCACTATCCATCCAGTTTCAGAAGTTGTGGCAGTGAGGTTCCCACTGATGGAAAAAGGGAAACCCCACACCTTCCTATAAAGAAAAAGAAATGAAGACCCAGGGAGTTACAGGCCAGTCAGTCTCACCTCTGTGCCCCAGCCAGATTGTGGAAGAAATCCTGCTGGAAAATTATGCAAAGGCACTTGAAAAATAAAGAGGTGATTTGTGACAGCTAAATGGCTTCACTAAAAGCAAATTGTGGCCTCACAGATTTGGTGGCTGTATATGATGGCAGTTACAACATTGGTGGATGAGGGGAAGAGGAACAGATGTCATCTACTCAGACTTGTGCAGAGCATTGACAACTGTTCCACATACAATCCATTGTCTCTAAATCAGAGGGAGAGTTGGGGATTGTTCAGTCTGGAGAAGGCTCTGGGGAGACCTTAGAGCATCCCTCCAGTACCTAAAGGGAACCTAAAAGAGAGTGGAAGAGGGCTTTTTTATAAGGTCATGAGGTGGTAGGACAGCAGAGAATGGCTTTAAACTGAAAAATGTTCAGTTTAGACTAGATATTAGGAAGAAATTCTTTACCATGAGAGTGGTAAGGCACTGAACAGGTTGTCTAGAGTAGATGTGTATGGCCCACTCCTGGATATGTTCAAGGCCAGGTCAGATGGGCCTCTGAGCAACCTGGCTAATGGAAAGCTCTCTGCCCATTTCATGGGAGTTAGAGCTAGATGATCTTTAGGTTCATTCCAACTAAATCATTCTATGAGTCTATGATTCTGACCAGATGAATAATTATCCAAAATGATACTGTGAGGACCCTAAAATACACAGAGGTAAAATAATTTATATGACATTACAGTACTGGGTGAAGTATCATTTTTGGGAGTTACTTCGTAGTTATTATCAGCCTTCTTTTCTTTTTTGTTTCTGATGCAAATGCAATAATTTCCTTTGCTACATTTGTGTTAGCCATTGAGTTAAGAACCTGTCACTATTGCCATGCAAATTCAAAACAGTGGATCTGGATTAGTATCCTTACTCTGACAATAGATAGCGCCAGTAGTTCAAAATAAGTGAACAGCAAAATCAGCCCCACTCTCCAGCATGTATAACAGATGTGCTACAAATCTGCCAGTGCAAGGTTAAATTTGAAAGGTCTATCATCACTGCAAATTGCTTTCCCCATCCAGCCAAATGTTTCGTCTTTCCCTGAATATTTTCTATCAGTCCTGGCTAGATGCAGCAAAAATGACTGAGGAAACTGTGCAATCCTCCTTGCCTTGTGCTGGAAGGGAAACACACATGGCAATAGAGGTGGGCAGTGGGGCTTTGGGTCTATATCACCTTTGCTTCCTGCAAAAATGTATCAAATTTGCACCCAGTTTAGTGTGTCACAGAAACAAATACTTGTAATCAGTTTGAGATTGACTACATTTCAATGTCCTGCAGGTATCCTTTGACAATGTGGTGTTTTTTTTCTTTCAAATGATGAAAGCTTAGTCCATTTTTTACTATAGCGATTACTGTCACTTTACTTCTTGTTGGCCATCTGTATAAAACCAGCAGTCCAAACTCACAATTTCCCTTTTTACCATCTCTCCATTCCTCAAATCACATTTAGTAA